>NW_023242234.1:0-1427 GCF_002007445.2 Ailuropoda melanoleuca
ACACACACATGAAGTGTTTTTATGTCAATTTCCAAGTCAAGCTTCCCAGCCCCAAGTGCATGCAACTGTCCCTACCTGGGACTACTCAGTGCCCACTGCAGCTCCCATGCCCAGGGACCCATCCCGCACTTAGGCAGCTGCAATCTGACAAGCCCCGGCCCCACACTCAGCAGGCAGCTAGCCCTGCTGGCTTCCTTCTATCACTGCATGCAAATTCAAGGACTTGTCCCCCTGACCCGTCCTCTGGGCCAGAACTTGATTCTAGCAGTGTGTTTCGTGTTATTATTCCTGAGGCTCTACCTTGGTAACCAAACACCCTAACCACTCCCGCAGAGAACGCCTACCTCACTTCCTGTCTCCCCCTCCCCTTTATCTTCTAGAGGACCTATTTCTGTAAGGACCCAAAGACCCGATGCAGACGTCAGATTTGGACCCAGACCCAGCACCGAGGCTGGGCCATCTCCAAACCCATCCATATATTGCACCTGCAGACTCTGTGCAGGGACCTCAACAGAACCTCTACCAACATCTGGGTCAGACGGGGACAGTTTCATCACTATCCACGCCACCCCTCTCCAGCTGCCCACTCTGGCCTGGAATCCTGGCACCACCGCAGACCTGTCCCCCGCACACACAGGCAGGCCAGTCCCCTTGGGACTTCTCCAGTGCCAGCAAGCACTTCATCTGAGGTTGAGCCCTCTCCCAACTGCCTTGCCCAATTAGGCAAGCAGTTCTATTAAACCATGGACTTCTGGTCATTATTCTACCCAGCTTCCCTCCAACTTTCTTAAAGTCAAGTCCACAGCTACGGCCCACAGAAACTTATATGCCAGACGTCTTAGAAGCCAGCCCTTATTTAGCTCCTACTGTAGGTCAACGGACATTAACAATGGTTTAACTCCAGTATCTGCTGGACAAAGGAAGTTTAATATCCAGAGAACTCATCTTTGCTTTCTGCCACCAGTTACAATGTGGTCAGCTTTAAATTTGGTACAGTTTTACGGCCGATCAAAATCTCCATCCTGGAACGGGAATCCCAGACCCTAGCGGTGACTCTAAAATCCACCGGGTCGCAGGCTGTCCAGCCGTCGATGTCCCTGGCCTCCTATGCCTTCCTTTCGCAGAATGCCAGGCAGAGCAGGCAGCCAGTGGCTGCATCCTTGGCGGCTGAGAACAGCTTCGGATGCCCTCTCCCAGATGTGGCCACATCCCCAGTGTTGTTACAGAAAGGGAAGCTTTTTGTGTGGAATTTTATCTGGAGTCAGTCTGTGAGGAACGCATTTCTTCCGGGAAGTTTAAGCCAAGCATGAGCCGTTTGATGATTTTGCAGACAACTCAACAGAAACCACTTAGCAGAATTCTTATTACTTTTTTTTGACTCTGCTTTTCTTTGCATAGACACATCATAAATCGTTGTCAAATGTTGG
>NW_023242235.1:0-1427 GCF_002007445.2 Ailuropoda melanoleuca
ATATTCACCCACTCAAGCTTTGATTGAATCTGTGATCCAAGAATTAAGAGAAAGTACTTTTATTTGTTGTTCCATTTTCATATGGTTGGGAGACATTTTTTTTTCCTCAGTTTGCTTTTAATTTCTTACCATAATATTCTTAACTAGAAACTGGCTCTGCAGCATGTTTACTCTTTGGAAAATATGGATATTTTATTTGTGGGCTATGAGAGGTTTGTTTCTACAGTGGGATTTCAATAAGTCAGATGGAGAGTTTCTTCACTATCAGTGACATGACTTTGCTGGTACAACTGATTAGTGCCCATTCTCCTTGTGTCCCACGGTGCAGATGAACTCATTTACTGTTCTAATAGATTTTTCAGTGAATTTCTAACAATTTTCAGGGAAAATAACAGGCCAATTGTAACTATAGATTTTTATTCCACTGTGAGTGCATTTTACTTCTTTTTCTTCACTAATTCCTACCTCTAGAGCCACCAGTATGATGCTGAATAGAAATGGTGAGAGCAGATACCTGGTTTTGTTCATGATCTTGGGAGGAGGACAGTAAGGGACATGTAGTCTTCCATCACTAACTATGACATTAACTGTGGGTTTTTCATACACATTGTTTATTTGATTGAGGAAATTCCCTTCTATGCCTAATTTGTTGAGTGTTTATGGAATGTTGAATGGACATGTGTTGAATTTTGTCAGATGCTTTCTGAGTCTATTTAAATGACCATATGCCATTGGTCTTTATTCTACTAAGACAATGTGTTAATCAGTTAGGGTCCAGCAGAGCTGCAGAACTAGTAAGTGATAGATACTAAGAAGTTTATTGGGAGAAACTAGCATACACAGTTGTGGGGGCTGGGTAGGCCAGTCTTAAACCCACAGGGTGAGGCAGCTAGAAGGAACCGCTAGAGCTCCAGGGCATGGCTGAAGCTGCTGCCCATGGGCAGAATGTCTTCTTGGGGTAAGGCCCAGCTCTGTTCTAAAGCCTTTCAACAGATTAACTCAGACCCTCCCAGATTACCTAGTATAATCTTTTTAAAAGTCAACTGATTATGGACTTTAATCACATCTACAAAATACCATCACAGCATATAATTAGTGTTTTACTGAATCACCGGTTACTGCAGCCCTAGTCAAGTTGACACATCAAAAGACCATCGGTGGTTGTACATTGACTGATGTATTTTCACATGTTAAACCACGTTCCACTTGTGCAGGGCAAGAGTTACTATTTTAATTTCACAGATAAGGAAACAGACTCAGAGAAATAATATGATTTTCTCAAGTTCATAAAACTCAGAAGTGATAGAACTCAAATTGTAACCCAGATCCTATGACTGCAACGTTGTCATTCTAACTACCAATTAAAATAGAGATTCTAGGGGCGCCTGGGTGGCACAGCGGTTAAGCGTCTGCCTTCGGCTCAGGGC
>NW_023242236.1:0-1686 GCF_002007445.2 Ailuropoda melanoleuca
CCAGGCGCCCCTGATCTTCCTTTTTAAAATACTGTGTGCTCATTTGATACCCCAGCTCCTGGAACCAAAAGGAAGGAGTTAAAATTCTGGTACCATGACTTTCTCAGTGTGACCTTGGGTAAGTTACTTAATCTCTCCGTGTCTTAATTTCCTTCTCTGTAAGATAGTAGTAATAGTCCCTCTTCTCAGTGATTTGTTGCGAGAGTTTGAGGAAATCATTTTATGGGAAGCATTTAGATAGAACAGCACTTGGCATGTGGTAAATATTCAGTGCTTTGATTTTTATGAGACAGTCCTACTCTTGCTTTGTGAGACTCTGTGCCGTACCCACCTCCAGAGCCCTCCTCTGAGTTAAGGCAAAGACAGCTACAGTACCCGCACCGCTAAAATGGGCACCCCATGCTTCTGGAATTAAAATTTACCATTGGAAAGAGTTCATTATAAATATAAATCTAGGACATTTATCTATCATTTCCACATTTAACATAAACAAAGATATTGTCCTGCCCTTTCAAAAGCCCTCTGGAGTGAATTTTATTCTTCCAAACACAAAGTCAATTTAAGCACGGCTCCTAAAATAGACAAAGTAGTAGTCAAAAAAAGCCTTGGTTTTCTTTCCCTGACCCTGCCCCCCGTTTACTTCTCCCTGAACCCAGGTCACATTTCACCCTTCCCCCTTCCTTCCTCCTCTGCCCCGTCCCCAGACTCCTTCATTTCCTCTCCTTTTCTTATACCTAGTTAAAGAAAATCTGTTAATATCTTCAAGTTAAAAAAAAAAAAAAAAAGCCCACTGGACCTGTAGTCAGTTTCTTGTAATTGACAACACCTATTTTAATTTGAAGCTAAACTGCTCTCTCTCAGTTGCCAAGTGGCATTTTGAATAAAGAGAAATCTCTTATGAAACAAAGTTACCCACTTTAACGGGAAAGAAAAAAAAAAAAAAAGGCATGAGAAATCCATTTCCACCTCCAGCAAATGCCGATCACTAGGCTGAACTAGTGGCTGGGTCCCTGGTCATTGTTAGTGACCAGAAAGGGCTATAAAAGAACCAAGGTCTTCCCTTTCTAGCACCCTCTGGGTACACTTCGGTGCTCAAGTGGATGGCACACAAGCCCGAGGTGTTCGCGTGCGTCATGCAGCTGGATGAGAGCTTGCCTTCGGAGGGCAACGGCTTTCTGTGGTTGCCCGCTGTGCTGGCATGCTGGTACGCGTGCGCGCAGCCTCTCCTCTCCCAGAGCTGCGCGGCTCCTGACCCTTGTGACAACTGATGAGGCCGGCCAGCTGGGCGCGGCTGCTGTGTGGGGTGTGCCATGCCCAACAGCCAGCCCGAGACAGTGTCGGGAGGGGAAAAAAAGGCATCAAGAGCCAGTGCCATTCGTATGGAGATTCAAAACACCAATTTCTGCCTCACTTTTTGAAATTAGTGGCTCTAGGTGGTGTTATTGTTATTTAACATTTTTGAATACCAACTGCGAAGTCGTCTCTGAGGGGAATATTAAGAAACTACACTCTCTACCCAGCGGGCTGGCAATTTAAACAAGACAGACAGCACAAGAAGCACTGGGAGGAGGGGACTCGCGCACACCTACGGAAAGTAGCAGGAAAGGATTCTTCTGGACTCCCGGGAGTCCTTGGGTTTTTCCAACTGCTCTGTTCCCACCGCCATCAGCGCGCTCTGGGGTGTGC
>NW_023242237.1:0-1427 GCF_002007445.2 Ailuropoda melanoleuca
ACCTGCTAGCTCACCTCACTGGCTTGAAGCAGTGGGTAGGCATGCAACTGCCCAGTCTCCTTAGGATCCTCCTTCAATTTGGCTAAATCTTGGATCAGCTGTGTGGGTTTGTCTCTGCATTCTGCAGGTTGTGCACGCCACAACAGGTCAGAGACAATAACAGCTGACATGATTTCCATCCATACTCGTGAACTTCAGCCCATGCTTGTGTGTGCCAGCTTTTTCTTGCTCTCCTGTACTTTACATCAATCTTTCTATCTTACCTGTGGATTTCAAGTTTCGGCATCAGAAGCTAAGACAGACCATGGTCTAACTGCAAATGCTAAAACTATAATACTTCAAAAAGAAAAAGTGGGAGAAAATCTTCATTGCCTTAGGGTAGGCAAAGAATTCTTATGGCAATTTTTATGCAAATTATTACCAAAATTGTTTAAATTGACTTCAATGTATCAATAAGACATCCTGTTCTTCAAAAACCACCTTAGATGAAGTGAAAGGCAACAAAATACTAGGAGAAAATAACTGCAATATGCCTATTTTACAAAAACATCTCAAAAAAATACAAAGAATATTTGCAACTCAACAATGAGAAGACAACCCACCTAAATAAAACAAGGCAAAATATATCTAGAAATAATGCAGAAATAAAATAGATGAAAAACCAGTAGTTATAGAAAAATATATTCAGTATCATTTGTCATTAAGAACATACATTTTTAAAGCCACAATGAAATACCACTACATATTCATTAGAATGGCTAAAATGAAGAAAGAGTGACAACACCAAATGCTGGCAAAATATTAGTCACAAAGAATTCCTGGAAATGGCACTGTGGAAAACAATTGGGCACTTTTTTACAAGTTAAACATACACATACCTTGTGACTCAGTATATATTCCTAGATATTTATTCGAGAAAGAGAAGTTCACAGAACTATAGGCAATTTATAAAAACAAACTCCCATTGCCCATTGGTCAAGAGAGTTAATAGCTAGTAGAAGGCCCGACATGCCAGGGTCACTCAGATTTGGTTCCTTTTTAGTTTAAGCTAAAACAATACAGTCAGTTTTAATATCCCTTAGACAAGTGCTCCTATAATGGAACATTCTTCTTTACAAGATAATCTTCATTTTATTCTGAGAATATGTTTCAGAAAATGTTTTGTTTGATTTGAAATTGATCCAGTCAGATTATAATACCAAGTACAGTTCTTTACTTATGGTGCTTTGTTTCTTAAAAAGACCACAATTTAAATGACTACTAGGGCAATTTATAATTTATCATCTAAAATTATTTTTATTTAGTCTTTATTGTTGTTTCTAAATGCCTAATACTTCTGAAGTTAAATTTAAATATTGAGGATAGGAGTATGTATTTAGACCCAGGTAGATATATGTTAAATATAGTTTTTATAGATATATTATTAA
>NW_023242238.1:0-1427 GCF_002007445.2 Ailuropoda melanoleuca
CCACCCGCACCTGCTCTTCTCTGGGCTCCTCCTCCTAGGGAGCCTGTGGCCTGGCTTCCCAGCCCCGCCCCCAGGGCAGCCTCAGGGATCTGTTCCTGATCACCTGCCATTGTCCAGGCCACCATCTTTTGTCACCTGCATCATTGCCAAGTCTCCTTGGCTCACTCCAGTCCCCTGCCCTCTCATCCATTGTCTGCATTGCAGGTGGGGTAATCTTTCATGAATGCAAATTTACTCATGTCACGTTCCTTAAAAGAAAGAAAGCAACTCTTGGATATCCCTTCATTTATTACTCCAAAGAGCAGCCCAATTTCCTTAACTTGACCCTCTGGTCCAATTCCTCCTCCCCCTTCAGGGACACGCCCCCCTCCAATCTCCCCTGACCTTGGGACTGAGTCGAATGCCCATGTGGTGCCCGTGCACTCTGTTCCCCTGTAGAGGCACACATTTTACGACGCACGCAGACTGCTGGTTTACCATGTGACTTACCTGCACGTGCAGGTGCACAGAAACAGCCATTTCCCTCTTGCTCTTCAATCAAATTTGACTCCAAGCCTCCATCCTGCCAGGGAAGCAGGAAAGTCAATGTCATTCATTCTTGGGGCTCCTGATGCTCCCTCATGCTGACCAGTGCCCCAGGCAGAGTCATCTGAGGGCACTGTAACTCCAGTCCCCTTCGCCCCCACCTACTCCTGGACACTGGCTCCTTGCCCCAGACCGGATCCCTGGTGCCCAAGCCTCCTCCAGGGGGAATGGACTTGCTCTCAATGCTCTGACCACTCTCAGGGACTCTTCCCACCCAGGGACAGCCAGCTTTATCTCCCCAGTGAGTTCGGGTTTTTCCAGAACACAAGGAGGGTGGTTTTCGGATCATTTCTGCCACATACACCCCCTCTGGGGAGGACTGTCGGTACTGGAGATGGGAAAGTACAATGAGCCCGACAGGGGTTGGTGTCCCTGGAAGTTATCCTGGACTCACCTCCCTTCACTCAGCAATGACCTCTGAGATGGGGCCAGGTCCCTTTCTAAGTGCCTGGCCCCGCGCCTGGTAATCAGAGGAAGACCAGCGGTGCAGTATCAGTCCAGACCTACCAGATGTGCAAAGATCAAGAAGTCTGACAGGGCCGAGTGTCTCCGAGGATGTGGGGGATCAGGAGCGCCGAGACACTGTGGAAAGATGGGAAATCCCTTTCGGGAGCAGATGAAAATACCAAGTGAAGTTAAAAATGCCCACTTCTTTCACCCTGAAATCCCACTTACAGTGTAAGCCGGAGAAACTTCTGCCCAGGGGCATGTGAACACACAGATGTTTGTTGCAACATTGTTGATGACAGCAAAGAACTTCCAGGAACCCGGACGTCCATCAACAGGTCAAACAAATCATTAAAAATCCTTATGTAGAATGCTGTACCGCTGTGGGCTTCCAC
>NW_023242239.1:0-1817 GCF_002007445.2 Ailuropoda melanoleuca
TGCTTAAGTTTCTCTTCCCCGCCACCCCTCCTGCTCACACTCTCTAAAATAAATAAACAAATCTTTAAAAAACAAACAAACAAACAAAAAACACAACAAAGTGCCTTGGAAGAAAACCGAAGTGTGTCTGTGGCTGGGAGGCCAGACGGTGCCAGAGAACAGTCTCTGGTGTCACCGGCCCTGGGCCCAGAGGCTGGCTCCAGCTGGGCGACCTTGAGCAAGTAACATAGCCTCCCAACTGCAGGGGACATGCAAGCAGCTGACAAGAAGGATGAAACAAGATGGTGTGTGGACAGCAGGGCGGGCAGGCACCCACGTGCTTTAGGCGTGNATGTAGCCGACGCTTCCACTATCAGGACAGCAGAGGCCACGCTGCCACACCGCCAGCTTTTGAACCACTGGCCACCCCAAGCCACTTCCTATCCCGCCGGCCATGAGGCAGGGGCACTTTCTGACCACTCCGGAGGACGTTCACCAGCTACCGCTGCTCCTCCCACCCCATGTGGCCAGAAGCACACACTCCCTCTTCACTTGTCTCCTCCCCCGGGGAGGGGGCCTGCCCACCAGGGCCTTGGCTCTGCTCCCCATTGTTGCCGGGGTTTGTGAAGTTCTGCAAGCACACTGCGGCCTCAGATCCATGACACAGCCTGTGAGCTGACCTCCACCAACACAAAGCCAACATTCTGATCTCTGTCTGTCTCTGCTCGGGTCCCGAGGCCCAACACAGTGATTACCCTGATCCGTCCCTCCCCGCCAAGGTCGGGTCCCGCAACCACTGTGGCTTGTCAGGCCAATCTGCGTCGATGGATCGGCACATTACAGACGCCTCTGAAACCGTGGCGTATACGCGGTTACGCTGCTTTCCAAAGNTCCCGAGGCCCAACACAGTGATTATCCTGATCCGTCCCTCCCCGCCCAGGTCGGGTCCCGCAACCACTGTGGCTTGTCAGGCCAATCTGCGTCGAGGATCGGCACATTACAGACGCCTCTGAAACCGTGGCGTATACGCGGTTACGCTGCTTTCCAAAGAGGAAAGCGTCCTCTTCCATATTCCTCACCATCAAGAAGGACGAATATATTAAAACAGTTCAACTCTCTGCGGTTTCTCAGAGACGTAAACTAAGAACACCTTCTGACTGAACATGATAAAAGACGTTGGTGTGACAAGTTACCAGTTTTAAAAAAGAAAAAGGAGTGAGTTCAAATAGCGTGCTTCTGGTGAAGAGGAGGGACCACCCAGAGGAGAAACTCCTTACCTGGGGGACGTCGTCAAAGAGCCTCTGAGCAAAGTGAGGAAGCACGTCATCTACCGACTTGCCGCTGCCGAACTGGATCACGGTGCCCGTGGCCTTGATGACAGCCACCCGCACCTTCCAGTGCAGGTGGGAGATGCTCTGCATCAGGGGGCCGATCAAGGACTCCGACTGCATGTGGAAGTGGTCTGTGAGACAGGGCGACACCAGTTACCAGGCTTGCTCCCCGTGGGCCTCGACCCAGCCCAGCGCCATGGGCTCCCAGGAGGACAGGCCACCTGTGCCTTGGAATTTCCTCTCCCCACCAGGTCCCTGCTGCAGCGTGGCATCGGCTCAGGCCTGCCAAGCTCAGCTTCGTACCCCTGGCACTGGGAGAGGTACAGGACAGGCATGGGACCCAAACAGCACCAAACGGAAAAGGTTGGGGGCTTGACCCCATCTCAGCTGGAGGCAGGAGTTGTGACGACGGAGAGTCTGAAGCTGATGACAGTGGCACCCACTGGGTGCCTGAGAGGGATGCTGACCAGAAGAGAGAAATCGAGCCTGGAGGACACTGTGCAAGTC
>NW_023242240.1:0-1428 GCF_002007445.2 Ailuropoda melanoleuca
AAAAAAAAAAAGTTAAATGCACGATCTGTTAAAAAAATTTTTTTAATCTGTGAATTAGACTTTATCAGAATTAGAAACTTTTGTCCTGCAAAAAGAACATGTTTGTTAACCGCACTGGAATGAAAGTAAGTAGAGAGAGAACTTTTGTCATGCAAGAGCCCCGCTAGGAGCTCCCGACCGGGAGGAAGTGTTTGCAGGCCCCGCGTGTGCCGACAGACGGGCGTCCAGAACACAGAAAGGGCCCTCAGCCTCGACAGGAAGGAGACAGAATGAGGACGGATGCGGGAGACGTGCCATCGCAGGGGGTGTGAAAGGCGAACAAACACGCGGACGTGCCCGACGCTGCTCGCCAGCGGGACGTGCCGGTCGGCAGCACTGCGAGAAGCCTCCGCGCGGCCGTCACAAAGTCATGACATTGCCCGGCGCCGGCGGCCGGAGAAACGCGATCACGGGCAGCTGCTGGGAATGCAGAATGTGACAGCCGCTCTACAAAATGGTTTGACAGTTTCTTAAAAAATGAAGCCTGCACTTACCATATGGCCCGGCAGTCCCGCTCCCGGACATTGATCCCGGAGAAACAGACTCGTGTTCGCACACAGAAAACCCTACGTGACTGCTCATCACGGCTCCTTCCAGCCCCAAACTAGAAACAAGCCTCCTGCCACAGGTGCGTGGCTGGACACCGTGCCCGTGGAGACCGTGGGACACACTTGTCACACTTATCAAGGATTGACACAACGACCTCGAGGATCTCAAGGTTATCTGCTGAGTGAAGGAAACCCCGACCTCAAGCAGCCACAGACTGTGTGATTCGGTTGGGGCCTCATTCTCAGAATGACCTCATTTTAGCCACGGGAGGCAGGTCAGCGGTGGCAAGGGGACCGTGACTGTGGTGGGACAGACAGGCATGACACCGAGCTGCCACGTGCCCCACGAGGCCATGGTGAGGCCAGCTCCTGGCTGGGACATGGCTGGCGGCTGCTGGGACGTCCCCATGGTGGGGAGCAGCTGAAGGGTGCATGGGAACTCCCTGCACTATTTTTGAAATTCCTGTGAATCTGTATTTCAAAATAAAAAGATTTCTTTTAATTATGAGTAATAAGAGAGCATATCGTGTCCTCCTGTGTGAGAAAGAAGGAGTAGTAGGAACAAGCAGGCAAAACCCACAGTGAAGGCAAACCAGAAACAAGGGGACGGAGGATGTCTTAGCTCTGCCACCGTTGTCGCCTCTGTTTTGTCAAAAACATGAAATGGAGAGAACTGTAAGTGTGGTGGGCAACCGAACAGGGATGACCTGAGGACTCAGCGAGCATTAACGGACTTCACCTTAGAGATTGTGGCCTGGACGACCCCCGCTCTCCACAGAGGGCCCGAGGCTCCCGCAGGAGCCAGGACCAGGTGGGGGACACGGCCAGCCTGCAGGGAAAC
>NW_023242241.1:0-1428 GCF_002007445.2 Ailuropoda melanoleuca
CACCAATAGTGCACAAGGGTCCCTATTTCTCCACATCCTTGTCAATACTTGTTGTTTCTTGTGTTTTTGATGTTAGCCTTTCTAATAGGTGTGAGGTGATATCTCATGGATGGTAGTTTTGATTTTCATTTCCCTTTTGATGAGCGACGATTAGCATCTTTTCATGTGTGGCCGTCTGTATGTCTTCTTTGGAGAAATGTCTTTTCATGTCTTCAGCCCATTTTTTAATTGGATTATTTGTTTTTGGAGTATTGAGTATTGAGTTGTATCAGTTCTTTATATATTTTGGATACTGACTCTGTATTGGATATGTCATTTGCAAATATCTCCTCACATTCAGTGGGTTGCCTTTTAGCTTTGTTGATTATTTCCTTCGCTGTGCCGAAACGTTTTATTTTGATGAAGTCCCAATAATTTATTTTTGCTTTTGTTTCCCTTGCCTCAGGAGATATATCTAGTAAGAGGTTGCTACGGCCAATGTCAGAGAGACTACTGCCTATGCTCTTTTCAAGGATTTTGATGAATTCTTGTCTCACATTTAGGTCTTTAATCCATTTTGAATTAATTTTTGTTTATGGTGAAACAAAGTGGTTAAGTTTCATTCTTTTACATGTAGTTGTCCAGTTTTCCTGATACCATTTATTGAAGAGATTGTCTTTTTCCCATTGCATATTCATACCTCCTTTATTAAATATTAACTGACCATATAATTGTTGAGTTTATTTCTGGATTTTCTGTTCTGTTCCTTTGATCTATATTTCTATTTTTTATGCCAATATGATACTGCTTTAATTACTATTGTTTTGTAATATAACTTGAAATCTGGGACTGTAATACCTTCAGTTTTGTTTTTCTTTTTCAAGATTGCTTTGGCTATTTGGGGTCTTTTGTGGTTCCGTACAAACTTTAGGATCGTTTGTTCTACTTTTGTGAAAAATGATGTTGGTATTTTGATAGGGATTGCATTAAATCTGTAGATTGCTTTGGGTAGTGATAAGTAATGTAGCAGGATGCAAAATCAATTGTACAGAGATCTGTAGCATTCCTATACACTAATAACAAAGCAGCAGAAAGTGAAACTAAGAAAACAATCCCATTTACAATTGCATCAAAAACAATGGAGTATCTAGGAATAAACTTATCCAAAGAGGTGAAAGACCTGTACTCTGGAAAGTATAAGACATTGACGAAAGAAATTCAAGATGACACAAAGAAATTGAAAGACGTGCCATACTCATGGGGTGGATGAATAAATATTGTTAAAATGTCTGTCCTACCCAAGGTTGCCTGTATTTTTAATAAGAACTTAAGCTACCATATGTAGTTGCTAGGACACATGTGGTATGAAATCTCTATTCTGATTCTTAGAGTCTATATACCAAAAACAACTTCTATTTCATCATTTGTAAAATTGGTGTGGCAACATTG
>NW_023242242.1:0-1428 GCF_002007445.2 Ailuropoda melanoleuca
ACACACACACACACACACACACACACACACACACACACTCCCTTCTTAAGGAGTTTAGACAATGAGTGTATATGTTTATGGGCATGAACATTGAGCAGATCAAATTAAAGGCGAGGAGATAGAGATAGAAATATATATCGGAGATACTTGGATAAAATAATAGTAGAAATCATGAATGATTTTGATGTCATGATTTTCAAATAAGTTGTCTCAAGAAAAAGCTTTATTTTAACAGATGAAAATGAGAAGACTGTACAGTATGGTAACAAGTCAGTCTAGACCAAATAAAATCTCCAATAAAAGGCTGATGAATAGAAATGTAGAAGGGATTCTTTTTTGAGGGAAAGAGTCTAATTTTGACTTTATTAAATTATTCAAGCTTTGATATATTCTATATATATTTTTAATTTGTTATGGAACTTACTTTCATTTATTCTGAATTCTAATCTTAGGGAATGTTGTCTAGAATTATTTTTGTGAGTATTACAGATAGTAAAATGAATTCTATTCAAATGTCAGGTCTTTAAAAATACAGTAAAAGAAACAAGACTTAATTTTTGTTTCTTTTCTTTTTTTTTTTTTTCCTTTTAAAAGGCAGCTTGATACACTGGGAAGAGAAAAGTTCTATAACCAGACAGAACTGGCCCTCTTTCTGATTCTACCACTTGTAACCTGGGGCAAGCTATGTAACTGCAGTAAGCCTCAGCTCCATGAATATTAAATGATATTCAAAAAGCAGACAGTATGATATATGCATATACTTGGTATAATATAAACCTTTCCTAGATGAAATGCATTAAAACTAGAAATCAGAATTCAGGAGTAGATGCACCATCTTGGATTGATTATCTGTCTCCTGAATAATTTATTATCTGCCTCCTTTGCTTTGGATTTCTTGGTGAAGAAATAGTGTACTTATAAGGATAAAGACATGTTTATTTCTGCAAATTAATGAGAATTTTGGTTCAGTTACAAAAACATTTATTGAGAGCTTATGGTATGGCGAGCATGATACCAAGCATAGAAGACATAGAGATAAATGGGATCCAAATTTGGGGTTGGGGAGCTTCCTGTGCAGTGTGGGGATGAAGGAACATTCTGACTAGCATTGGGCATCTGAGGCCTGCCCAGAATGGACATTAACCCTTACTTCTTCAGCTCCCTCCAGGGACACCTTTTGGCTGTACCTCTGTATATCTTGAAGAATGACTTGCAAGTTGTCAGGTAAAGAAAAGGGCCAAGTGTAACTTAATGACAGGTTCAGGCTTTGTGGGGCTTGAAACTTAAGGGGGCCCTTTTAAGAAAAATACAACAAAATTACAAATATAGCATTTAGCAAAAATGAACGTATTTAGAATGAGAAAAGAATCATAAAAAGAAAAAATCAGAGATTCAGGTCCCTTTTTTTTTTTTTTTTTTTTTTTTGGG
>NW_023242243.1:0-1428 GCF_002007445.2 Ailuropoda melanoleuca
ACATAGAAACAGCTGTGTGACATCTCTGACCAAGTAATAGCCATGAAAAATGAAAATGTGTGATGGCTATTATAGTTAGAATTGAGAATTCGTAAAATTGTGACAAAATCAGGATGAACAGGAACATCTCAGCTTCTAATTCTTTCTCACCCTGATTGATTTGCCCTTCCTGTGGAACAGAGTGTAGCCACCTCTGAGTGACCAATGGACTCTGACCTGAAACCAAACCCAACCTCCACAGTTCTTCTAATCAGGAATAATTTTTATTCATGTATCAGTCCCCAGTTAGCTGACACTCAAATAGAAACCACAATCGCTTTCTACAGATTTATTTCCAGGCATAAATCTATGTCCTTTTAATTGCATTTCTGTTGTTGTTTTTCAAAGAAAGATTAATTCCGTGACCTTGCAATATAATTTTCCTCTTTGATTTTCTAACAAAGAAAATAGGTCCATGGAGAAATCATCACTACAGACAAGTTTCTTTTATCAGAAAGCTATTTATTCTCCTTTCTCTCCTAACTAGTAAGATACAGATCTTGTACCACATTAGCTCCAGAACTGGAGTCTTTATCTCAAGTCTTTAAGATTTAATCTATTTCATTTTCCATCTTAAGTCTGCAATTATTCACTACAAATCATTTGCAAATAACCTTTGGTCACTTTATTCACTTCTAGATGTCAAGAGATCACTCTAATTTTTACCTCAATAGTACCCTACAGGAATTTACTTTAATTTTAAAATGCTGCACATTCTTCACTATGGCAATTGTCACATCTCTTCAAAGAATGTGTTAAACTACCCATTGTCATGATTTTCAGATCTGGGGGCACCAGTTGCTAGTGAGCTAAAATCAGTTTGCCAGGTAATAAGACAATCATCTTTGCCCATTTTCCTAATTAGTACTTTCCATATTTAATGGAAATTCTGACCTCACCTTTCTTCTTCCTCTAAGCAAATGATTAAAGACAAAACACTGACCCTGGGTCTCTAAGACCCAAACTCTCCACACTTCACTCCATGTCATCTGACCTTGGTCTATTCAAGATTGATTGGTAGAGGCCCTACAGCTACACTACCAACTGAGGCAGCCATAGCATTCATAGTTAAGATAGGAAACCAAGCAAACAACACTGCTTCAAAGTCTGGAACAACTTCTGAGGTTGGAAATCACAGGAGAGGGAAAACACTCAAGAAATGTAATTTCTTATTTCATTTAGCTTATGCATATAAACGCATGGTGTATTCATTTCCTGTGGTTGTAGTAACAAATCACCCCCAAACATGGTGACTTCAAACAACAGAAATTTATTCTTTCACAGTTATGGAGGCCAGAGGTCTGATATCAAGGTGTCTTGGAAGTTTGTGCAGGAGCATCCTTCCCTGCCTCTTCCCACTTTTGATGGCTCCAGGCATCCTTTGGCTTA
>NW_023242244.1:0-1428 GCF_002007445.2 Ailuropoda melanoleuca
CTTATTTTGTGGACCCTATAGTATTGGGCTGCTGACAGACTAATATAAATAAATCACATCTCATTCCACTAAGCCCTCAAATTTACTTTCACTCCTCGACACATGTAGAGAGGGGAATGTATGTATCCACTGTACTGTAGTGCTATTACCTGCCTTGTCTTATTTGACAAAGTCTACATATATTTTCAAGATATATTGGTTACTCTTCTCTTTGACCTCCTCAGGTGCCCTATAAACTAATTCTGTGATATAAGAATATTTGCACATAGCTCTATAAGCTGCTAGTGTGTGGCGTGGTGATTGTCCATTCCCATGTTAGACCTATTCAAAGATAGAGGCCTTGTCATATTGTTCTTAATTTAGGTAGTAACTGGAACACTGTAGTTATATTATTTATAAAGTTACAAGAACCAAGATGTCATGACTATCTTGTTTTTGGCCCTCTTTCCTTCAGCTAACATAGATCTTGACACCTCATAAGAAATCAGTGAATACATGATGAGTGAGTTAGCCTATGCATTCTGCATATAAATAATGAACAAAACATAGCAAATACAGTCCTTGATTCATGGAGCTGATGGATCATTGATGAAGAACAGATATCTAAAAAGAATATGCCTATACAATATAAAAACAGAATTTTAATTAGAAAGCTATAGAGAAAAATGTATTGAGTTCCATTTTCAAAAGAGAGCTATCCAAATACAGCATATGAAAGCTCAGTAATATTTGGGCAATATCAAACACAGTATTCTAGTGAAGTATAAACAAAATAAAAATACAAACACTCATCACTTTAGATAGAACTATATATAATAGGGCTAAGACATATTATCTTTAAAAAAGTTCCCCCAAATTTTAATACATGGAAATGAAATATTGAGATCATAGCACATTAATTACAGAGTTCTTATCATGGAGTGGATTTTAGCACCATCTTCTCTCTTTACATGCATGTATGCTTATGGCTAAAGACTGATCAGAGTATGCTGTCCTTGGCAGTAGAGAATTATTATTAATTTCATGGATTAGAGTCGTTATGTTTAGTTCTTATAATTATTTGTTAAAGTGAATTCTTTAGACAATTACTGAACATTTACTATGCAGAATGCACTGGTGTAAGTACTAGATATTTAGTCTGATTTAAGGAATGAAGTAATAGTGTCTAGATTTTATGTCCATCTCAGGTATGGCAGACATGAAAAATTCTAAACATGAGGCTAAAAACTTTGGTATACTGCACAATCATATAGTTTCCATCCTTTTGAATATCATCATAAGAAAAGAATAAATACCTATGAACTAAGTTTAGGTGATGGTGAGGGTAAGATGACTACCAAATCCAGTATGGATCAGCAAAGACCTAGAGCCAAATATGGATGATAGAGAGGTACAATATAACCAAATGGAATTTAAAAATCAGAGACC
>NW_023242245.1:0-1428 GCF_002007445.2 Ailuropoda melanoleuca
GCAGGGGCTTTGGAAAATGGTGACATTGCCCCAGAGGTCCTCCAAGTGCTGAGCCTGGTGGCAGGGCTGGGCTAGGGGCGGGGGTGGAGACAGAGGCAGGTGGTGGTCATGGCCGTGAAGACAGACTGAGCCAACATGGGCACTGGTCTGGGTGTACAACCCCAGTGGAGCTACTGAGGAGAGGCGTGGCCGCCTTTCCTGGGCCTCGGTTTCTCCATCTATAAAATGGGAGAATCACACCTAAGACGCTGCCCTGAGGCCCCGCCCAAGGCACCAGCAGGCCTGGGACGGAGCCCACATTCCCAGCATGGCTGTGGAGCCTCGAGGGAGACTTTGTGCAGGCTTCGGGGGCAAGTTGCCCCTCACCTCCCTCTGGGGGGAGCGATTTTGTGGAGCACCACAGGAAAGGTCACTCCAGCTCAGCCTCGTAGGGCCTCTTTCCCAGCGGTCCTCCTGCAGGAGACCACCTGCACTCAGGCTGCAGGGGCCGTTGCCCACCACTCCCCTCGCCAGGGTCTCTCTCAGAGCCGGGTAGGGCTGGGAGCAGCCGCACTCCACTCCCTCAGCCCTCCTGGCACATCTCGGAGGGCGAGCCTTGCCAAGAACCAGTTCCAGTAGGTTTGTCAGATCCTTGGAAACCCAGCCAGTGTGCGGGTTCCTCGAGGTCCCAGCCCACGCTCTTCACAGAGCACTGGCTCTGCCACCAGAGAGGAAACCGGCAGAGGCTGCCTTTCCTCTGGACCAACCTGCTGATGGGCTCAGAGCCGGGCCGGGCCTCCCCTCCTGCCAGCTCTCCCTGGCAAGCCCCCGCTCTCACTCCCCTCTCCCCAGAATTCCACGCAGGAGCAGGAAGTCACGGGCCCCAGGCTGGGCAGTCAGCTGGCTCGCTTCCCTGTCCTGGATGACCTTGGGCACAGTCCTCTGTCTCTCTGCCCCTTCGTGGGGCTGTGAGCCGCCATGGGAGGGCTCACCGCTGCAGGCCCACTGCAGCAGGTTCTTGATACGGGGAGCCTTCTCCTGACCCTGGACAGCCGGCCCAGGGCAGTGGCTCTGTCAGCTCCGAGGGAGGGCCCCAGCAGGAGAGAGAGGCAGCCGGTGTTCGCTCGAGCGGACTCCTGAGCAGAGACTTCGGGCCTGTTCCGGCTCTCCTGGGGCTCTCTCTGGTTGGGGGACTGCAGGACCGGGGAGGGGGCCAGGCCACAAGTCAGGGAAAAGACACAAGGAGGAAACCATTCTTGAATTCTCACCAGAGCTTCAGACTTTGGGAAATCCCTTCCTGCTCTCAGCTCCCCTGCCAAGGTTTGTCACCCCACCCTTCCAGCGCCCTGCGCCTGGCCCTGCTCTAGGTACTCAGAGCTGCCCTTGGGCGCGGAGGGGGGGGGGTGTGAAACCGACAGGCTGCTCACCAGCCAACAGGCTGACGCGAGC
>NW_023242246.1:0-1428 GCF_002007445.2 Ailuropoda melanoleuca
TTTTTTTTTTCTTGCCTGTTCTGTGGCTAGGACTTCCAGTACTATGTTGAATAAAAGTGGTAAGAGTGATCATCCTTATCTTGTTCCTGACCTTAGGGGAAAAGCTCTGTTTTCACCATTGAGTATGATGTTAGCTGTTGGTTTTCATAGATGGCCTTATTATATTGAGATACATTCCCTCTAAACCTACTTGGTAGAGGGCTTTTTTTTTTTATCATGAATGGATGTTTTATTTGTTGAATGCTTTTTCTGCATCTATTGAAATGATCATCTAGTTCTTATTGTTTATCTTATTGACATTACAAATCATGTTGATTGATTTATGAATATTGAACCACCCTTATATCCCAGGAATCCCACTTGATCATGGTGAATGATTTTTTTATGTATTATTGGATTTGATTTGCTAATATTTTGTTGAGGATTTTTTCACTATGTTCATCAGAGATACTGGCTTGTAGTTCTCTGTTTTTGTAGTGTGTTTAGCTGGTTTTGGTATCAGGGTAATGCTGGTCTCATAGAATGAATTTGGAAGTTTTCCTTCTGGTTTTTGGAGTAGTTTAACACTTCCTTATATGTTTAGTAGAATTCATCTGTGAAGCTCTCTGGTCCTGGACTTAACGTTTGTTGAGAGTTTTTTGGTTACTGATGCAATTTCACTGCTGGTAATCACTCTGTTCAAAATTTTCTGTTTCTTCCTGATTCAGTTTACGAGATTATTTCTAGGAAATTGTTCATTTCTTCTGGGTTGTCCCATTTGTTGGCATATAATTTTTCATAATATTCTCATATAATCCTTTGTTATCTCTGTGGTATTGGTTGTTATTTCTCCTTTTTCATTTTTTATTTTGTCTATTTGAGTCTTTTTTTTTTTTTTTGATGAGTCTGGCTAAAAGCTTATCATTATGTTGATCTTTTCAAAGAACCACCTCCTGGCTTCATTGATGTATTCTAATATTTTTTAAATTTTCTATTTCATTTATTTCTACCCTAATCTTTATTACTTTTTTCCTTCAACTGGTTTGGGTTTTGTTTGTTCTTTTTCTAGCTTCTATAAGGCTAGGTTGTTTATTTGAGATTTTTCTTGCTTCATGAGGTAAGTCTGTATTGCTAGAATCTTCCCTCTTAGATCAGCTTTTGCTACATCCCAAAGATTTAGGACCATTGTGTTTTCATTTTCATTTGTCTCCGTGTATTTTTTTATTTCCTCTTTGATTTCTTGGTTGATTCATTTATTGTTTAGTAGCATGTTATTTAACTTCCATACATCTGTGTTCTTTCCGATTTTTTCTTGTGGTTGATTTCTAGTTTCATAGCATTGTGGTCAGAAAAGAGACATAATATGATTTCAGTCTTTTGAATTTGTTGAGATTTGTTTTGTGGCCTAACGTGTGATCAATTCTGAACAATGTTCCATGTACACTTGAA
>NW_023242247.1:0-1701 GCF_002007445.2 Ailuropoda melanoleuca
GGACTCAGCCACCCATGGATTTTTAAAAGGTCTCCCTTCCTCAGACCAGGCACAGCCATTATCCCTGCTCCAACATCCAGCTGGGCAGTGGGAGCTGCACTGGATTCCAGCCACATTTGCCCTTTGGGAATGAACACCCAGACTGCACAACCACAGACAGTGCCCTGCCCTTCCAGCCCCAGCCCAGATGAATGGAAGACTAGACTTAGGAGAGCAACTCCCCACGGGGGGAGAAGGAACCAGATCATCTCTCCCCCCCAACCCCGAAAGGAAGGAACATGGCCAAGCACAAGGTCGAGTCTGCTAGTTGCCCAAAGTGCAAGACGCGGGGTGCATTGAATGTTAGCACTTTTCCTCATACCCAGAGATTCTCCACCGAGAGACACTTGTTTTCTCTCCAAGCTAAGATTCACCTGCTGGTAAGTGGAACGGGGGAATAGAGGAAATATTACCAGAATCTGGAAGAGTGCCCCTCATGCCCACGTGGAGACTATGATGTGTGAGCCCCACCCCGCCGCCCTAGGATTCTCTACTCTCCCAGCCCCTCCCCCCATAGCTTTCAAGTTCCTATGTAATGAGGTAACAGTGAAAGAATATATAAATGTGAAGAGTATCAAAGCAGAAAAAAACGTTTGGAAAGATCTCTCTCTGACCCCAGCAGCTTCTGCTCTTCCATGAGAGAGGGCTCCACTGACTGCGTGCAGAAGAATCACTTGGGGCCCATGTCAAAAATACACCCCCGCCCCACTCCATCAGAATTACCGGGAGCAGAGCTGGAAATCTACAATTTCTAACAAGATCCCCAGGTGACTTTTGTGTATTCTAAAGTTTGTGAATGACTAATCTGCTAGGACAGGTAGCTTATATAGCAAGTATTTATTCATCTAATTTGTCTGCTCCTGACTTATTTCACATTTAGAGAGTGGAGAGTGAGTCCCTGATGTCATTTACACAGAGATCTATTAGCCTAAGCCTAGCATAATGTAGTTGCAGTTGGCTATGAGCATAGAATCAGCCATCCAGCTTCCAATGCTGTAAATAACCAACCAAACTCATAAGGCATCACGCAGCCGGTTCTGATGCTGCCTTAAAACCAATCATATCTCACGCACATGCCTTATCATCTTACATGGCACCACAGCCATTCTGTTTCCACGGCTTGAGATGGTGCTGAGAAGTTGTCGAAAAGAAGAGGGAGTTGAGAGCAGAACAAATGAGTCAGTCAAATGGTCTCATTACCAGGGCTCACTTCCTGGCTACATTCAGGACCTCCTTTCAGTGCCCAGTGGGGCCACGTGAAGCCACAAGGTCCTAAGGGCCTTGGGTCCTCCCAGGAAGACACCTCACAGTAAAGCAGCCAGGCTGTGCTAGCCTGCTGTTACTGCTGTAGCCAATTACCGCAAACCTGATTTTCTCCCTATCTTCCTTTTAACCCTTACTTTTTTCAAAGATAAATGAAAGGAAATCAACTGTACGTATGATGGGAAGAAAATTAAGCTCCCTGTCATTATTTTCTGAGTTTAATTTCATACATATACTACATAGCAGTGACAACTCCCTGGGGGCGTTGCCTTTCATAGAGGAAAAACCTCACGAAAGTTTTGCAAGTATCTCGGGTCCCTATTATAAAGAATCTTACAGTGTCGTGAACCCACCAAGCATTAAAATGTATATTGAGGGGAAGAGAAAGTATTAAAAAAA
>NW_023242248.1:0-1428 GCF_002007445.2 Ailuropoda melanoleuca
CTCCTCTGCTGGGAGCCTGCTTCTTCCTCTCCCACTCCCCCTGCTTGTGATCCCTCTCTCGCTGGCTGTCTATCTCTGTCAAATAAATAAATAAAATAAAATAAAAAGAAAAGAATGAAATCTTGCCATTGCAACAACATGGATGGACCAAGAGCATTATACTAAGTGAAATAAGTCAGAAGAAGACAAATACTGTATGATTTCATTTATATATGGAATCTAAAATAAAACAAAAACCAAAACCTCGTAGATACAGAAAAGAGATTGTTGGTTGCTAGAGACGAGAAGTAGGGGGTGGGTGAAATGAAGGGAGTTATAAAATAAATAAGTCATGGAGGTGTAATGTACAACATAGTGACTATAGTTAGTAATACCGTGTGTTGTGTATCAAAAGTTGCTAAGAGTAGATCTCAAAAATTCTCATCACCAGAAAAAAAAAGTTTGTGACTATGTATGGTGACAGATGTCAACTAGACTTATTGGGGTTGTCATTTCACGATATATACAATGTTGAGTCATTATGTTGTACAGCTAAAAATAATATCATGCTATGTGTCAATTATACCTCCCTAAAAATAAAGAATAATTCTTATTCTCCTTTAATATTTTGAAAAATTTATTGTTTCTTTTGAACTCCACTTTTTGATCATCAACTACATGCTTTAGTCATTGGGATTTTTTTTTTTTAGCTGTATTTATAGACTAATTTGCAAAAATAACATGCTTACTTTGGTGTTATGGTTGAGGGTCTAGGGGTCTAAAGTCAGTTGCCTACATTCAAACCTTGGTTTCATCATACTCTTGCCTAACTTTCTTCAATTATAACATGGAAACACCAACAAATATTTTATTTGATTAATGTGTAATTGCATTACTTATTCATGAAAACATTTAGAACAATGCATATTACATAGCAAATTCTCAATATAGTTATCATCTGCCTTTTTAAAAAAACACATTTCTATTTTTCAGTTTTGTTCAAAGATGAGCGTGTATTTTTTTTTCCAAAGCAAATATGCAAGTCAGAAGCTTCACAGTTCAAGAAGCATTCTCTGATTTGCATTTTTCCCCTAGAGAATTTAGAATAGTGAGCTATTTGTTTTGTTTGCCTCAGCATGGGCAATATCTCAATCTGTACTTCCACAAGTTTGCTTTTTTGTTTGTTTGTTTGCAATTCCAATTAGAAATGCATCTCCTAACCATGTTTTCTACAGGTTCTCATTCAAATGTACAGTTATTTTCCCTTCATTCTTTCTGATCTTCTGGCTGATTGTAAAAGCCTCTGTGCAACTTCCAAACCCAGGGTTCTTTCCTTTAAAGAGTTTCCTTTAGTACTAACTATATCAGCAGGCCTCTGTTATATACTGTCATGAGTTTCATTTATCTGTAAGTTTGTACATATATACATAATTATGAATACCTTCCATG
>NW_023242249.1:0-1428 GCF_002007445.2 Ailuropoda melanoleuca
AAACAAACAAACAAACAAACAAACAAACCAGGCACTGGATTTAAAATGGCCTGGGTTTAAATCCTATGTGACTTATTAGCTCTGTGATCTTGAGCAAATTACTTACCTTCTCTAAGCTCCTTTTATTTTTAATGTCATAGTACTCAGCTCACAGAAAAATTATGAGTAACTAACTTTGTGTTAAACACTCACCCAAAATTATAAGGAATGAAAAGTAATGGTAAGAAAAAAAATGAAAAAAATCTGACATGTTTTTAAATTTAAAAATTCTGAAAGTAAAAAAAAGTCGTAACAGCACATGTGAAAACATTCAACATCATTAGTCACCAGACAAATGCAAATCAAAATCACAATGAGATACCACTTCACACCCACTACTAGGATGGCTATAATCAAAAAGACACTTAACACGCTAATAAAGATGTGGAGAAACAGAAACCTCCCTACACTGCTGGTGAGACTATAAAATGGTGCAGACACTTCTGAAAAACAGCTTGGCAGTTCCTCAAATGCTTAAACGTAGAGGTACCATACAATCCAGCAATACCACGCCTAATTATATACCAAAGAGAACTGAAACAGGCAGTCAAACACAAATTTGTAGCTTAAGGTTCATAGCAGCATTATTCATAATAGCCAAAAGGTGGAAACAATCCAAATGTCCATTAAGTGATGAGGGGATAAATAAGATGTGGTATATCCCTATAACAGAATAATATTATTCAGCCGTAAAAAGGAATACATTACTGACTTTTGCTACAACCTCATGAACCTTTAAAAAAACTGCGCTAGGTGAAAGAAGTCAGTCACAAAAAAACCACATATTGTATAATTCCATTAATATGTGATGCTCAACATGGGGAAATCGATAGAGACAGACAGCAGGTCAGTGGCTACTGGAGGCTGAAAGTAGAGAGATGGTTTGGAGGTGATGGCTAAGGGATATGGGGTTCCTTTTTGGGGTAATGAAAGTATTCTAAAATTGACTGTACTGATGAATGTACAATTTTGTGACTAATACTATGCCACTGAATTATACACCTCAAAATGGTTGAATCATATGGTATATGGATTAAATCACAACAAAGCTATTTTTTTTAAAGACATATAATATAAGAAGGAAACATCCTTCTATCATAGAAATCTTTGATGTTCTTCATGAACAGTATCCTGGTGAACTGCCATCCACCACTCCTGCCCCCATTCTGTGTCACTCTAGTAGGGCTATTGGCTACGGGAAGCCTTCAAATCCCACTGCTGCCATAGAAACTGCTCACAAGTTACTGCCACTTAACTCGCTGAGCGGCTTCTACTTCTATGCTTCCTGAGGCCTACTTATTCAACTCAGCTTTCAATCGTGTGATACAACCAAACTTTATTCAATAAATTCCTCTTTCTTTTTTTTTTTTTTTTTTTTTTTTTTTTTTA
>NW_023242250.1:0-1429 GCF_002007445.2 Ailuropoda melanoleuca
AAAAAAAAAAAGAAAGAAAGAAATGCTATTTGTGGATAAAGTCAGGAATAAATACACGAGTGTGATAATAATCATTACAATATGTAAAACTCATCAGTTTTCAAAAAAATAGAATGATGTGTTTATTTTAACAATAGTTTGTTCTCTCTTTTCAAATGCTAAATGCCATGGAGGTGTCATTATGACTACTGAATGTTTTGGTACCCTGCATGGCCATAAGTGCTTGTTAATGAGTTCTAGTTAACAGAATGCTACGTAAAAGCAAGTTACTGAATACTAGGTAAACCTCTTTTATTGTGTTTCTTAAGTTGGAAAGGTATTTTCTTTATATGGAGGGTTGTAAACTTTCAAAAGCTTGAAAACTTCAGTAGGTGCAGCCTGAAAAATGAGGTAAATTCAAAAGTGATTTCCTTGGTTTTATAATTGTAAAGTGGGCTATAATGGAACCTCGAGATATTTGGGGGAGATTTCTAGTTTTAGGAATAACAACAGGATACCACCAAGAGAGGCAAAGCAAAGAGGCTGAAAGTATCCTTGTAACATTTATTTCCTCATATTTAAGCTCTTGAAATTGATACATATTAATCTGATTGTGTATAAATAAATACTCATCATGCTTCCAAAAGAATTAAGGAGAAAGCTGCGTATATTGATTAAATTATATACATTTTTTATAGGAACAATTTTTTGGGTTTTTTGCTGTGGCTCATAGTTAAAGATGTGAAGAAAAAGTTTCTGAAATCAAATCCTCCTAACCAAATTAGTTCTAATCTTCTCATTTTATTTAAGTACATGTGAGCAATAAAAAATGAAAAGTAATTATTGACACATAATGAATTTAATGATTTTCTTTGTACCTTTTCCTCAATATCTTGGAATTAGTATGTCAAAGCTTTGCTCAAGTTATATTAAATCACTGCCAATCTTAGTTAACCAACTCAATACATTCCTTAGTTGTTAAGATACTGCTATCTTTGGCATTTAGGAAATTTCAGTTTACTGAGAGATGACATCATTCTTTTCCTGGGCTGGCATATGACTGCTGGTTTGCTAAGCTAAGTGCCTCTTCAGAAATCTGTTCTTCTCATAATTTGCCTTGTCAGCTTATTTTAAGTAAAATCTTTTAAGACACACTTACAGCAGAAGTTCAATGCTAAACAGCTCGAATCCTCTATCATGGAAAATTAGAGATGGAAAGGGCCCAAGGAGGCTATCCAAACGCCAAACCCTTACCAAAATGGGATTGCTGTATAAAGAGTGACATTGGCCTTGGGGCGCCTGGGTAATGCAGTCATTAAGCATCTGCCTTCGGCTCAGGGCGTGATCCCGGCATTCGGGGATCAAGCCCCACATCAGGGTCCTCCACTGGGAGCCTGCTTCTTCCTCTCCCACTCCCCTGCTTGTTTTCCCTCTCTCGCTGGCTGTCTCT
>NW_023242251.1:0-509 GCF_002007445.2 Ailuropoda melanoleuca
TTGAGTAAATTTAGGATTGGCTAGTTTGAATAATTTTGGCAGGCTGAAGACTATAAGGGTAGTCCCTAGTTTTGGGTAATTGGCTCTGGGGTGATTTAGGGTGGGGGAAATATTGACTTGGGATGTGATAGTTTTTTAAAGGAGCCAGCTGGGGATGTGGGCTTTGATATGATCAAAGGTGAACTTGAAAGGAGTAATTTGCTATCTCTAGGAATTAGCTAGCCCTGGGAAGCACAGCCTCCCCAGGATTAAGGCCCCAAAGATCAGAGCATCAAGAATACAAACATAAGAAATTATAGTTAATGCAGTATGGGTAACAGCTAGAAGACCCTCCTGGATACCATCGCCTTATTCCCTGTTGCTTCTAANTCTTATTCCCTGTTGCTTCTAATGTCATGCTAGCTGAGCTCAAAGCACGGGGTGTTGGCCTGCGCCCCCACTGTGGCCTAGGCACAGATGCTCACTGTTAGTAGTCCCAGAAACCTGGTCACTGGAGTTTCTAGATAAAT
>NW_023242252.1:0-1429 GCF_002007445.2 Ailuropoda melanoleuca
TGTGTGTGTGTGTTTTCTTCTAGATAATTCTTTATCTTTGTTCTTTTGATGTATGGATTATTCTTTTTTGTTCCTTTGTTTTGGGCTTTTGTACAATTTTGAAAGCTATATACTTTATTTTTCATTTTGCTGATATTTAACCCTGCATTTTGTAAAAGTAACTTTAACCTCTCTTTCTCTGATTACTAAACACAAAAATGAAATCTCTTTTGAAAACTCGAAACAAATATGTTTAAAGTATTTTTTATTTCTCCTTCCTACATCTTGAATTTTCAGTCTTTATTAATGCCATTATTTTAAATATAGAATATACCATTTTTATTACTACTATTTTACATTAATAATTCTTTTAACATTTACATTTACTTTTAAACAGATTTCCCCTCCTCCCTTTTCTGTATTTTTACAAGTTTTGGTAGGGGAAGGGAAATGTTCATAGCTTATTTGTATGGTCTGTGAATTTCTCAGTTGGAGCTAGATGGTATGAGGTCTTGGTTAATTGGAGTACATCTTCAAGTTTTTTTGGGTTGAGAGATAACCAGTGCTCTTTCTGGTATGTCACATGTCTCAGTATGCTCTTCAGACCCATACACACATCAGTGGCAACTTAACTGTTTACAAATTCTTGGGGCACAGTGTTTTCCACCAAAAACCTATTTATACTTTGTACCATTCTTCAGCTACTTACTGTGTATGACAGCAAATTCATCAGAGGCTGACCTCAATTTCTTCTTATTTAATGTCCTCACTGTCATACTGCTAACCATCGATTTAGCAAACACCTGATTGTCGTGTTCAGCTGGTCACTCTACATAGCTCCCGTCCACACACACATATACACATCCTACTGGTAATCAGTTTTTCATCTATTCTTTCGTTCATTATTCTTTATTCAACAAATTTTCGTTGAGTGAATACAAAATGTCCTGCCATAGGAATAAGGAATACAGAGACATGATGCCTTCTTCAAGATGATGTAAAATACTGCAGTAAACAAACAAGCAAGCAATGACAGCAGGTGTCCTGAAGGCCTGTCTTTAGGCAGGGCAGGAAATGGAGGACACATTAGCCTCAGAGTATCTGAACAGGGTCTCTCTATTTCCTTATCTCTTACTCGGACCTTGTCATAGCCTGCTAAGTGTGACTCTGCCTTAGTGTTTTCGCTGTAAATCTGCTCTCTGTTATCACCAAAGCCTTAGTATGATTAGTCACATCTCTGCCAAAGGCTTTGATTCCCCATTGCCAATAGTCCTGTCTTCATTTTAAATGCCAGTATTCTGTTTACCATATATGTTTGCATTAATTTTAATTAAAAAAATGCATGAAAACGGGGGTGCCTAGGTCTCTCAGTGTGTTACACACCCGACTCTTGGTTTCAGCTCAGTTTATGATCTCAGGGTCCTGGGATCTAGCCCTGTGTCAGGCTCTG
>NW_023242253.1:0-1429 GCF_002007445.2 Ailuropoda melanoleuca
AACAAAACTACAACCTAAGGACAATGTTTAAAGCAACACTCAGGATAGATTTTTATTATTGTTATTATTATTTCTTGCAGCTCTTGAGGCTGCATGTCCAAGATCAGGGTGCCGGGATCATTGGGTTCTGGTTCACAGAGTGCCAGCTTTTCACTGTGTCCTCCCATGGCAGAGAGCGGAGACAGAAAGAAAACTCTCCTAGGACTCCTACAAGGGCACAGATCCCATTCGTGAGGGCTCTATGCTCATGATTTCATTGGATCCTAATTCTCTGCCAAAGGCCCCACCTCCTGTACCATGTGCATGAGGAGGGGTAGGGCTTCAACATTCGAGTTTGGGGGGGATACAATATTCAGTCCATACTAGCCCAGCAGTAATCACTGAGTAGTACCCATTGCTGTTACCATCACAGAAGAGCCAAACACGAATGCTATGCCGCTCCTGGTGAAACAGCACAGTGCCACTTACAGTCTCGCCGAAGGGGTCACCCCTGAGTCCCATTAAGCCTCTGCATCCAGCTGCCAATTTGCAGCTGAACAAAGGAATGTTGAAATTCATCGTGAATTTGCAATCATCAAAATCCAGAATGTGGGATACTGCTGATTAAATGGCCTGGTTCTTGTAAAAAGTGAAAAGCAAGAAAAGAGAAAAGGGGGGCTGGAGGACAATCCTACGTAATAAAAGCAATTTAAAAGACATCGGTTTTTAAAATTAGACGCGTCTAAGAAAGCTCACTCAGATAAAAGCCTCAGGAAGTGCGAAGAAGTAATTACTGCCTATTACTGTTGGAGGCACAGGGCTATCATGGGGATGGGGAACATGGTAAGGCCTTTGGATGTGAGTGGAAAATTAATTATCTTATAATTCACTAAGTTATATATTTGCTTTGTGTGGTTTTCTGTACCTCGTGTTTTATTTTACAATAAAAAGGTAAAAGACTCTTTCCCAGGAGTTTGGGCAAATAGGTCACAAGAAGTCTAGAAAGGTCTAGTGATGTGTAATACCTGGTGCAGAAGCATTTCACATCATTCCCTGATGACTCTGGTTACGTCTGTATGTAGACACTGCTTTAGCTTCTGGCTCTTGTCTCCAGCCCAGCCTCTTCAGTAGATTTCACATCCCTTGGCTTAGGCAAAGGATGGAGAAAGTGTTGAGCATGCGTACTAACTCCTCCGTTGGATGCCATGTTTGGTGATGTTTTTCACTAGCAAAAAGTTTACTGAGCAGCTACTGCGGGCTGGGGCCCTGGTCTAGGTATTTAAAACAAAAAGAGGGCACTGGAAAGGTTTCTCCACCCAGACAGCATGAAGTACATTTGCAACATGAGGTTTGTCCCCCCCCCATTGCATACAAGTTAAATGGCGTTGACATGTTCCCTAATTCTCAACATGGAACCTCTTGACTTCCATGAACTTAAAAAAAAAAAAAA
>NW_023242254.1:0-1429 GCF_002007445.2 Ailuropoda melanoleuca
CCTTTGCCCCTGGGTTACAAAAAATATTCTCTTAAGTTTGCTTCTGTTAGCTTTGTAACTTATCCAGTCTTTCGGTCATCTAGACTCCAGCTTTGTATGTGAGCTTAGGTGGGAATCCAGTTTTATTTTTCTTCATGTACTGAGCCAGTTTTCCCAACACTACTGCTAATAAAATCCATTTTTTCACCATTGATTTATGGGCATCCCCTTCATTACATATTAAATTCTCAGTATACGTGGGTCTGTCTACGACTCTCAGTTATGTTCTTTGGGTCTGTTTATTCTTGTGCCAATACTACACTGTTGTTATTATTATAGTTTCTAATGTGTCTTTATATCTCAAAGGTAGAGTCCACTTTTTACTCTCCTTTTTTATTCTTGTCTTAGCTACTTTTGGATCTTTAGTCTCCCATATAACTTCAAACATTTATCAAATTCCTCAAAATATCCACCTGGAATTTTTACTGGGATTACATTGAATTTATATACCAAGTTTTGGATTATTGACATCATTAAAATACTAAATCATCTAGTCAAGGAAGCATACACAGGACAACTTTACCTAAAGAAATGTCCATGGAAAGCAAATAGTCAAAGAAAAGGAGCAGAAGTAAGGTCTTTTTTTTTTTATCCTAGTTTTCTCTAAAAGTTGGAAAACCATGTCCTGATTTTTAAAAGAAAAAAAAAAACACCATAGAAATGTTTTATAGGACTATGAGCTCTTTTTTAGTTTGTGCCTCAAGAAGGAAGCTAAAAGCTGGTCTTTGAGAATGAGACCAATCTAAAAAATCCCTTTATAGTTGCAAAAAAGAAGCATTATTTTGAAAGATAAGTTGCAAAGAGTTATGAGGAAAGATATATATATATATCATATATATATAGGGCCATGGTATAAATATATCATATATATATACATATATATATATATGTGTGTGTGTGTGTGTGTATATATATATATGTAGGGCCATGGTATAAGACTGCTGACACAGCCATAAGCAAACAAAGATTCTAGAGTGGCTAGGTAATTGAACCTGTTAGGGAAATGAGCGTATGGATTGTAATAAATTTGTTTCTTTATTTAAGAACAGAAATGTAAAGATTTTAAATGTTACTTTAAAAAATGTGGCTGCATCATAATAAAATGATATTTAGAAAGAATTCTACTTACTAGTTTTAATAAAGTTACCTGGTTTTTTTAAACAAAAACTACCACTACATTAAAAGCTAGCTTTAGTGCAAAATTAACAAACCAGAATTTAGTGATTTGGAATAAAAGCTTTTAAAAATTAATTTTTGGAAAGTAAAAGCTACCCCAAAAAAGTGCTACTGTTTTATATTTTTCCCATTTACAGTTTGCCCATAGTGAAAAGAGAATTCATTTTTAAAATAAAGATGGAGTAAACGATCTTTTAGACTCATTCCTAAGTAA
>NW_023242255.1:0-1429 GCF_002007445.2 Ailuropoda melanoleuca
TATAAAAATCATTAAGGTTTTATTTAACAGCACCTAAAGCATTGCTGTCATGGGGACAAAATCCCTTTTTAAATTGCTTATTGAAACATTAGTCACTTGAGTTCACAAAGATATGACAAAAATTTTCATCATAGTACCATTTGGTTCTAAAGGCATTGGAATCCATCAACCCTCAAATTTCCAGGGCACAATTCCTTTATCCATTGGTATTTCTGAAATCCAGCAATCAAATGTGCTTTAACCAGTGGCCACGTATGTGATCTAAGTGGCTGACTCTTCTCTGTCCTGAAATCACACCATCTGTACACTCGGCTCTGATGGCACCGCCTCTCGTGCCACACATGATGCTGGGGGCCGAATCCTCTGGACGTCCTGGTTCTCTGTCTTCGTCTTGGGCCCTCTGGCTCCCAAGATTCCCAGTGCAGACCCACCATATCATCTTTCCTCCACTGGGGTTGTGAGGCAGGGCCATCCCCACACCAGTTTCTAGAAAGAGGAGAGAAAGGGAACACTAATGTTCAGGAAATAGATCATGAGGTGGGAGAGTAAACGGTGGGAAGGAGACGGTGTGAGGTCATTCCAGAAAGGGAGAAAGGGGGTCACTTTTGAACATCCTTGAATGCATTGCCAAGGTACTTGTGCTTCATTCTGCGGGTAATAGGGAGTTATTGATGGTTTCCAAACACAGGAGTGAGGTGATCAGAGATGCGGTCTTTGAAGATCTTGCAAGAAAGATAAGAGCTGGAAAAAAACCATCCCACCCCTCCAGCTGGAAGTCAGATTGCCCAGTTTGAGACCCCTCTTCATGTCTTCTATTTTCTGTTTAGGAAGCTTCCTTTCAACCTTGTGGCTCAGCCTCTCGTCCTCCTGTGTCTCAGCTTCCCATTGTCTGTCAGCATCTAGCAGGCAGGTTTTATGCCGGATGTACCTTCCCCAACAGTATCTGGGGCACTACTGGGTACCACCCCTGCTACCCGTCTCTCTGCCTCATTTCAAACCTGTCTTATTTAAAAGAGATTCTGACAAGTTGGTGGTGGTAAAGCGATTATGAACATATGAATGCGTGCACAAGTGAAGGCACAAGTGAGTGCTTGAGAGACTGCCAGCTTTCACCGTCCCAGAGGCCTCTGCTGCTCCCGCAGCCTGTGGGGACTGTGGCTGCCCACGCCCCGGGCATTCAAAGCAAATGATATGAGGGAGACCCTGGGACGCCTGCCCACATGTCACTGGGCACCTTGTGAGCCAGCCTTGTGCACCCAGCCTCCCAGCATTCTCCCTGTCACTGTACTCCTTGGTGACCCTCTTCATCCTCCTTATCTTATTCTGAAGGATAGAGGCTTCTCTAATACTAACTTTTGCAAAGATCATTAGAGCACAAGGCCCTAGTCATGTCAATCTTCCTTAATCCCTCATCCTTGACCACACTCTT
>NW_023242256.1:0-1429 GCF_002007445.2 Ailuropoda melanoleuca
AGGGGCAGGGCAATAGATGAAGGGGGAAGGGAAGGGGTGAGCAGGGGAGGGGGAAGAAGGAGGGAGGGAGGGGAAAGGGGGAGGAGGCTGACACTGGGAACTGCTCACCCTGACACTGTGGGCACCCGCTGCCCCTCTCAAGGCCCCACATCCATCCTCTCATTTAGAGAAAAACCACTGTTGCAGGAGCGCTTGGTGCGTGCCAGCCCAGGGCAGAAGGCGAGGAATGTGGAGTCTGTCCAGCTGCGCAGTCAGCCTGGGAGGGGTCCCCCCCACGGCCCTCTACCCCAGCCGACTCCTCCCAGCGGCCCCCCCCAACAAATGGCCTGTAGCCCACCTTTCCAAGAGAAGCAAGGGGTGTGGGTAACAACACAAAGTTCGGGCGCGGTCGACGCTGGCAGATGGGACGCAAGGATTCATACCGGCTCCTCCTGCCTCTGGGTATTTTTGAAGGTGTTCCTAACAAAAACTTGAAAACAAAGCAAGTAAATAAGCCCGGGCCATGCCCAGAACTGTGGGCTCAGGTTCTCGGGGGCCGGGGCTCCAGAGCCGGGTTTTACAAGCTTTAGAGCAAATGGCAAAATGACCGAGCGAACTTTCCCCGGTGCTCCTCGCTGTGAAGGGAATTTAACCTGTACCTCCTGGATGCTCTTCTCCCAGCGTTAACGCTCAGATAGTGGGCGGCAGCGTGTGGCTGGGTGTCTCTGAATCCCACGCTGCGGTCAGCACTCACCGAGGCCCTGAATTTGCTCCCTCTGGCGCTGGAGGGCCCGGGCACCCAGAGTGCTCACCTCTCCAGGAAGGGCCCCGAGGGGGTGGGGGGAGCAAACCCGCAGGTCAGGATTTCACCGCCAGAAGCACCAGTGACTTTGGGGATCCAGGAGCCCTTGGTGAGGGTTGGTGAGGGCCCTGCCTCCCTGTTTGTGTCCTTGGGCCTCAGTTTCCTCGTCCACAAGATGGGAGCGTCCACGGTCACCCTTGTAGGCTCACCAGATGATAGAATCAGTTAAAGAGGAACCTGGCACCCCGTAAAGGGCTCAGTAAAGTCAGCAGCTCTGAGTGCACTGGCTGTGCGGGCCAGGAGGGGAGCCTATGCAGCAGTCTGCAGAAATGGCTGATGGCCGCTCAGTGGGCAGACAGCCACGTGCTGAGCACAGAGCCCCACCTGCGGGGAGACCCTCTGGAAGGACCCCTCTGATCCCTCTCCAGGCTCTTATGGGGAAGAAGCCTCCAGAGGCCCCACGGGGCGGACCTCGCTTCCTGCCCCGTCACCCAGATTCTCCAGTGTCCGGATCAGGGTAGCAAAGGACAGACCGAGGAAACAGGGCTGCTCCCTTTTCTGGGGAGACTGAAACCTCACCTGGAAACCACTGGGCACCCATTCAAGACTGCATCCAAGCTGGCGCCAGGCCCAGAGGGCAATGCCCAC
>NW_023242257.1:0-1430 GCF_002007445.2 Ailuropoda melanoleuca
CTTCTCTTATGTGTCCTTGTAGTTCACTGTTGAAGATATAAGATATTTTTGTGCAAGTCATGCAAAAGGACAAGAAATTATTTAAGTGTCCTTTCTAGCCTTCACCTGTGCCTATTTTTTCCCTGCTTTTCTTGCCCTTTGTGCTTTCCTGTAATAAATCTTAGCCATGAGAATAACTTTACGTTGAGCCATGTGAGTTCTTCCAGAAGTCACCAAAGCAGTAGGAAGGACTGCCAAGACAGCAATATAGTTCTTTTAATGTGTGCATATTTTAGTGTTTCATTTTAATTCCACGTGGGTTGATACTTTTAATACTTTAAGACATTAAAAAACTAAGTATATTGAAGTATATTTCTTTTCCTCCCATATTGGGACACCCATTTTTATTTCTATTAGTACCATTTTCTTCTTTTAAAATGTGTTTTGCTTTTTCCCTCTCTGAATCAGTCTCACTTTTCCTATAACATTTATTTATAATGAATAAAAGTACTTCACACAGAATTTGGGGCACCTGGCTGGCTCAGTGGGTAGAATGCATGACTCTGGATCTCGGGGTGGTGAGTTTGAGTGCCATGCTAGGTGTAGAGATTACTTAAAATAAATAGAATCTTCAAAAATTAAAGTAAAATACACACACTTTTCCAAAACTACTTTCGGTCTATCTATATCTATGGGAAAATGATCTATCAGAATATTAATGGACTAATAACATAATAATATATGACTTTCCCTAAGGTACATATAGTAGAAACAAGGTGAGCTTAGAGTACCTCAGTACATATTTTTACTCTGTCTCTTTCTAGCTGTGTCATTTGGACAAGTAATATAGGAAAAAAAATCTACCTCAAAAGCTATTTTGAAGATTAAATCAGACTGTGCATGAAATACTGTCCAAGATATAGCATGCGTATAGACCATCAAGACAGAATTCCCATAATCACTGGTGAATAAAAATGTCGTCAATAATTCGTGTCCCCTGATGCTATTGTAAATGGATTTTTAAACTATATTTTAATTTTTGAAATCTTTGTTGCTAATATATGTTTAAAAAGTAGGTTTTTATCTGTTAACCATGTATTATGCTTATGACCTTGCTGAGTCCATTTATGAGGTCTAGTAGGTGTTTTTAGATGCCGTAGGCATTTTTACATAAGCAAACCTGTCGTACAGTATTGAATAGAAATAGTAATAGTGAGGATCCTTGACTTGCTTCTCATCTTATCGGGAGAGAGTTCAATATTTCACTATTAAGTGTGGTGTTAACTGTAGGTTTTTCTTATGATGCCTTTTATCAGATCGTAGAAGTTCCATTTATTCCCATCTGTGCAAAGTTGTTCTCGGGAATAGGTATTGAATTTTGTGAAATGCTTTTTTGCACCTATTAGGATGATCATATAGTTTTTCTCCTTTATTCTCTTAATAGGGTGAAT
>NW_023242258.1:0-1708 GCF_002007445.2 Ailuropoda melanoleuca
AAAAAAAAAAAAAGAAAGAAAGAAAGAAAAGATTCTTCCTCTCCCTCTGCCCCGTGCATCCCTCGGTCCCCGGTTTACATTTTTACAGTGTGTGTTGGGGCAGGGGTAGACTGGAAGCAGCAGTCACATATTAGAGCATGTGTGGGAGGGTGCTTAATAAACACACATATAAAGGAGTTCCTACACTGTGCGAGGGCCTGCTCACAAAACACAAGATAACGTACGTTGCTCCCTCAAGGACATACTTTAGGACAGATTCGAAGTGTACCTCCAGAACAACTGAAACATTCCGCAGTTCACTGCTAGGTCCTGATTTAAAACAAACAAAACAGCCAGCCTTGGCCTCACCGCTCTTGAGCGGCGGCGTTCATTAAACATTTATCGGCTGTCCTATGCCTGGAGGACACAAAGGAGAAACAGGAGGACGCCCAGTAGCCGAGACAAAGCCCTGCATGGGTAGTAGAGGGCTTCCCACGGGGGACGTAGGCTCCGAGGGAAAGAGAGCGACCAGGCAGTGGGAGTGACCCAGGGTGTGAACAGTGGGGTGGGAACCAGGGGAACGAAGGTTTGTGGGGTTAATGCGGTGAGCCTGGGAGATGGCAAGAAAGGAAATAGCAAAAGAAAGTGGATCACAGCAATTGCCATACTGGGTATTTACCCCGAAGAGACAAATGTAGTGATCCGAAGGGGCACCTGGCACCCGAAAGCTTATAGCAGCAATGTCCACAATAGCCAAACTGTGGAAAGAGCCCAGGTGTCCATCAACAGATGAATGGATAAAGAAGAAGTGGTATATATGTACAATGGAATACCACTCAGCCATCAAGAAGATGAAAGCTTGCCATTTGCAATGACGTGGATGGAATTAGAAGGTATGCTAAGTGAAATAAATCAATCAGAGAAAGACAATTATATGATCTCACTGATACGTGGAATTTAAGAAACAAAACAGGGTCTATAGGGGAAGGGAGGGAAAAATAAAACGATACCGGAGAGGGGGACAAACCAAAAGAGAATGGTAAGAAACAAACAGAGGGGGTGGAGGGAGAGGGTAACTGGAGGTCGGACATTTAGAGGACGTGTGATGTAATGAACAGTGGGTATCATGTTAAGACTGAGAAAGCACGGTACCTCTGAAACCAGTAACACATGATGTGTTAATATTGAAATAAAATTTTGAAAGAAGGAGAGGAAAAGAGACGGTCAGACAGGCCAGTAAGTCTTAGAGACTGGACGAAATGTCTGCACCTGTTTGGAAAAGCTTATACAATATTAATCTCCTGTAGCAAAACTACAGAAGTTGAGCTCGAAGCGATCTTTTTGAAGAGGAGCACTGTGCATAAAAAGACCGCAGCGTAAAATAAAGCTGGTTGGTTTAAGAGAAAAACTGCCGTGGGGGATCGGAGTGGTACAAAGTTGCCACCTGAAACATCGGTCCACCTAACGACTCCTCCACAAAAACCACTTTCGACGTCGACGTCACGACCTATTCTTCGTTGTTGCGGCACAAAACGTCAAACGAAAAAGAAACACGCGCGCTTAACCCGCAGGACTTACGAAAGGAAAAAAAAATAAAAAGAAGACCCCGCCCTAGTAGTTACACCGGATCGCTCACTCTGCTTTTAAACAGCGAAAAGGCCAGGGGAAAGCGCGAACGCAGTCCCCCACTACCACAAATTATGCAGTCGAGTTTCCCACATTTGGGGAA
>NW_023242259.1:0-1430 GCF_002007445.2 Ailuropoda melanoleuca
ATGGGATTGTTTTCTTTTTCACTCATTTGGATATTTCATTGTCAGTGTATAGAAATGCCACTGATTTTTGTATGTTGATTTTGTACCCTGCAACTTTACTGAACTCATGGATTTGTCCTAACAGTTTTTTGGTGGAGTCTTTAGGTTTCCTATGTATAAGATTATGTCACCCACAAACAGTCTTACCTCCTCTTCTCCTATTCAGATGTCTTTTATTTCTTTTTCTTGCCTTATTGCTCTGGCTAGGACTTCCAGTAGTGGGTTGAGTAGGTGTGGGGAGAGGCAGCACCCTTGTTTCATTCCTGATTTTAGGGGGAAAGCTTTTAGCTTTTCACTGTTGAAGAGGATGTTAGCTGTGGACTTGTCTTAGATGGCCTCTTATTTCGAGATGTGTTCCCTCTGCACCCAACTTGTCGAGAGCTCGTATTGTGAAAGGGTGTTGAAATTTGTCAGATGCTTTTTCTGTCTCTGTTGAGAGGATCATATGATTTTTATCCTTTATTCTATGAATGTAGAGTATCTTGTGTATTGATTTGTGTATGATAAACCATATTTGCCTCCCACGGTGAAATTCCATTTAATCACCGTGTGTGATCCTTTTAATATGATGCTGAGTTCGGTTGGCTAGAATGTTGTTGATAATTTTTCCGTCTGTATTCATCAGAGATATCGGCCCATAGTTTTCTTTTCTTATCATGTGCTTATCTCACTGTGGTATCAGGGTACTGCTGGCCTCATAAAGGGAGTTTGAGAGTGCTCCTTTCTCAGAATTTTGGAAGAGTTTGAGAAGGATTAGTGTTAATTCTTTTTTAAAAGTTTGATAGAATTCACCAGCAAAACCATCTGGTCCTGGCCTTTTTTTGTTGGGAGGTTTTTGTTTTGTTTCGTTTTGTTTTATTACTGCTTCAATCTCCTTACTCATTATTGGTCTATTCAGATTTTCTCTTTCTTCATGATTCAGTCTTGATAGGTTGTATGTTTCTAGGAATGTGTCCATTTCTTCTAGGTTGTCCGGTTTGTTGGTGTACAGTTAATTGGCTGTAGTGCCTCTTAGGATCCTTTGTGTTTGTCTGGTGTCAGTTGTGAGAGCCCTCTTCCATTTATAATTTATTTTGAGTCCTCTGTTTTTCTCTCTCTCTCTTTGCTGAAGGTTTTTTCAATTTTATCTTTTCTGAAAACCAACTCTTAGTTTCACTGACTTTTTTTCTATTCCTTTTCTCATCTCTGTGTCATTTATTTCTGCCCTAATCTCTGTTCTTTCCTCCCTTTTGCCAAGTTTGGGTTTAATTTATTTTTCACTTTCTAATTCATTGAGGTGTGGTCAGGTTGTTCATTTGAGATCTTTCTCTTTTCTTTTCTTTTTTTTTTTTTTTACGATTTTATTTATTTACTTGACAGAGAGAGACAGCCAGCGAGAGAGGGAACACAAG
>NW_023242260.1:0-1430 GCF_002007445.2 Ailuropoda melanoleuca
CTCACCACCTTCAAAGTGTCCTCATTTTAAAGGCATCCCCAGTTCCTTGGCTTTGAATTAAAAGCTCCACGGTACCTGGCTCTGTGCTAGGATTCTGGTTTTACATTTCAACAGTGTTTTCACATACCCTCCACATCAATTAAGCCAAACTACTTGTCATGTCTGAAAACTTCGTTAATTTCCCCACATCCATATTAATTAAAAAGGCTGTTGTTACTGATTAAATGTGGGAGGCATAGAAGGAGAAGATGACAAAGTTGATTCTGCATTTTCAAGGCTGAGTGATTCAGAATGCTGCTGCCATCAAATAAAACAGGGAAGTCATGAGGAGGGGTGGGTTGGGGGGAAAGGATAAATCTTGTTTTAGTGTCTTGTTTGAGTTGACAGTACAACCTTCAGGATGGCAGGCTGGCTTCCAGTTAGAAAATTGGCCCAAAGTTCAGAAAGGCAGTCAGTGCAAGAATTGAGTTTGGAACAGCCATGGGTACGAAGGAAGTGACCCCAGAGAAGGGAGTGAGATGAGAACAGAGAACTGCAGACTGAGTCTTGGGGGAGGCCCGAGGGCCTTCCACGGTTACAGGTGGACAGATGGACATTGGATTAAATGAAAGGAAAACTTCAAGCAAAAGCACAGATTCCTCCCAACATTTCTAGGAAAATAAAGAGAAAGATGCGAGAGAATTAATTGGGTTCCCAAAGTGAGGCTCTTCAGTTTGCCCTAATTATTCTCAGGAACTTTCCTTAACGATCAAGTTTGGAGGCATGGAACAAACACACTACATGAATCTGAGCTATTGCTTTATCTTCACATTGTGGGCTTGGTTTTCGAATGAATATTTCGAAATAACTCACTAACAAAAATGGAGCACGCACCAGCATCCCAGGCACTGGGTATACAATGGTGAGCAAGATAGAGTGGGTGCTGTGGCGGCGTCTGCTTTGTAGTGGATTATACCACTGGCAACAACACCACTGGGTTTGGTGGCAGGGCTGGCACATAGCATCTCGGGTGTCAGGGGAGCTCTGTCAGGGAAGCATCTTGGAGCTGGATCTTACAGGGTAAAAGACAGTTGCTAAGTCTGGGATGTAAGATGTGATTGAGTTAATTAGGAAGGTATGATCAAATTAAGGAGGTAATAAAAGCATCTATGAAATGACCTTCAGACAGTTCCGCTTGCTGGAATACAACTTACCAGGCAGGATGACAGTCTTTAGGCCTGTGTGAAGTTATGGAGAAAAGCAGGGACCAGGTTGTACACCACGCTATCGAGTTTTGATTTGATCCTTCAGATGATAGGAAACCACTGGAAGGTTTTAAGTGGAGCAGTCACATGGTTCTGAGTATGGTTTAGAGAGATGTCTCTGGTGGACGGAGGACAAATTGGAGAATGTGGAAATAGGGGGACACTTCAGGAAGCTGCTGTAGTGGG
>NW_023242261.1:0-1430 GCF_002007445.2 Ailuropoda melanoleuca
TTTGTCCATTTGTAGTTGTTTATTCATTGCTTTTGCTCTTTTTGGGGGAGAAGATGAGTGTTGGGACCTACCTCATAGTCCATCATCTTGATGATGTCACCTAAGGTCTTCTTTTCAAAGTGATCTTTCTCTTTAGTAGAAGAATCCGGCATATTTTTATTTATGTAAAACATAATGTGTTCATGCTTTCATCTTATAATCTTATATTGTACTTGTTCACACTTCCTTTACCCTACTTTCCTCTCTTTCTGTTGCTCATTTATGTTGATTTGAACAAGTTATTTTGTAATCCAGTTTTTGCCTTGTCAACTTAGATGTTCTATTGCGCATACACTAATAGGCACATCTCTTTTACCCTCACAATCACTTAAACATGTTTATGCACTAGTGTTTGAAGAAAATACTATGTGTTTTCCCTTCTGATTCACTAAATTCCCTCATGATCCTGCATTTAACTCAATAAGATAAAACCATTAGAATTATTTTATTACTGTTAATGTAACTTGATGCAACTTTTAGAATATTATACTCATCTTCATTAAATTAAAAAAATACCTTCATCACTTATAAAGAGGGTAAGTGATAAATCTGAAAATACCTTATACAACAAGTGAGAAAGGGCTCGTGGAAGTGCAAAAGAAGAGGTAAAAGAACCAAACAGAAGTAGTTATGATCAAATGTGTAAATTTATTTTTAAAAATAAAACATTTGCTTTGGGAATATAGAGTTAAAAAGCATTTCATTCAAGTCATCAAAATGTGAATAACACAGACGAAACAAGCAACTATTATTTATATAAATAAAAATGTGGCTTTTGATAGTAAAAGTAAGACTATATCAAATTGGACCCTTCCACTATGTGTTACCTGACTATTCTACTTCCCCAGCCAGAAGTACAAATGAGTCACAGTCACTTATGTTTTTAATTAGGGTCCAAGATCTAACTACCTAACCCATTAAATAATTCAAACTCTCCCTGTTGAAGCTTTGTTCCACTATCCTGGCCTCAGCCCATCCCTCATCTACATTTGTAAAGGGCTCTAAATGCTTACTCAGAACTGATTCCAATTTCCACGGAGTGTGACAAATGGAGAGTCTGATTAAGTCCACTATTGGTTTCCTCACTTCTGTTACCCCTGTAGTTTTACTGTGGAAAAACAGTTATGACCTTCATGAAGAACACCTGTCTGCTAGTAGAAGGGGAATTTGTTCATTCTGGTAACTGTAAATAATGATGATAAGTCCTTCTATCTTGCTTATGCATCCTTTACTTCCGACTGATGTGGTCAGCAATTGTTTTGAATGCACTGTAATTATACCAAGTGATCAAAATGAAGTGAATTCTACTCTTATCCACATGAGCTGGAACCTGTTCTGTGATAGACTGTAACTGCACACACACACACACACACACACACACACACACACAC
>NW_023242262.1:0-1430 GCF_002007445.2 Ailuropoda melanoleuca
ACTAACTGTAAAACTCTTAACAGGAATTCAGAGGGGGAGAATGTGAAATAATCACTTTAGAGCAACTGTTCTCAAAGATGGCTGCCATTAGAATCTCCGGGGATATTTTAAAATCTCAATGCCCAAGTCACACCTTAGACTAGTGAAATCAGAGTCAGATTCTGATGCATGGGCACGGTTGAGAACTATTGATTTAGAAATAATGATCTTACCTCCGGGGTTGATATACAGTAGTTTTCCAGCAGCAAACAACCATCTGTGAAATTTGTAGACAGATCTTCATCTACTAATTTATTCCCTGCCTTCACCTCAGCAGCATTTCTAGAAGTTTAAAATCCTAAACTTGTAACTATCCCCGTGGGTAACAGAGATTCACTTCTTCAACACTCATCCTTTATTGTTTGGATCTACTCATCTTTACTCTAGAATCATGCCTGAGGATTTGGTCTCAAAAATTAACAATTGATTTCATACAATTTTACAATTTAGCACGCTAGTCAGAAGTTCTTACTTTATCTATGAGTGTAAAGCTACACTAAACGGATAAATTTAAAAATCTAAGGAAGAGAATGACTACAAGCTTTTAACCACAGATATTGATATTTATAACACCTAACATTTATTGAGAACTCACCTTACACCTAAAACCAATTTTATGAGGTGGGAACTATTATTATTTTTTCATTTTATTTATTTTAGTGAGTAAGCCAAGGTAAAGAAAATGTAAGACTTGGCATAGGCCACAAAGCTTCTAGCCCTAAAAACTAGGATTATGAACCAAGTCAAACTGGGTATATGTCTTGTGCCCTTACCCACTAACGCTATAGTAAAACAGAATATGACTATGTAAACAAGCTTTTTTGAGCAGTAGTGGAAATCCTCTGGGGGAGCAGTTTGTCTAGATTCTGTTCTCTTTCTGCTAAAGACTAAAAAGGCAGCCTTTCACCAGACCAGCAGAGAAATACAGTATTCCCCAAACATTAAGAGGCAGCTGCAGGAAGCATTTTGTAAACATATGGTATTTGTATAATTAATGTTTAAGTAGAGAATTAACTTGCAGTTACAGAATTACAGTTAGAAAACCTGAACTCTCCAGAGCTGAATTCATAATACCTCTTTTTCTCTCCAAACCCATCTATTCCTGTTTTCTCTGGCCCAGGGCATGAAAACTAGAAAACCTGTTATTCAATGCATCTCTTGGAAAATATCCTCTGCAAGTCCTTTGTTTGCATCCAGAATCCCCACATCCCATATTTTAGATATCTCTCCCTGCTTCCATTGCCACCACTCAGGTAGAGCCATGTCCACTGCCACTGGCAGCACGGAGGTAGCTGCCTACCCACTCAGTTTGTCCCATCCTCCATTATCCTGACAGATGACCTGCCAAAAATAGAAATGTAAGCATGTCCCCCTCCCCCCCACCCCTCCAC
>NW_023242263.1:0-868 GCF_002007445.2 Ailuropoda melanoleuca
TAAAATTATGAATGAAAAAGGAGAGGTCACGACCAACACCAATGAAATTGGAAGGATTATTAGAAACTTTTCTCAACAGTTTTATGCCAATAAATTAAGCAATCTGGAAGAGATGGGGGCCTTCCTGGAAACCTATAAACTACCAAGACTGAAACAGGAAGAAATAGATTTNATTTCTTAAATAGGCCAATTAACTATGAAGAAATTGAGTCAGTGATAAACAACCTTCCAAATAATAAAACTCCAGGCCCAGACGGTTTTCCTGGGGAATTCTACCAAACATTCAAAGAAGAAATAATACCTATTCTCCTAAAGCTATTTCAAAAAATAGAAACAGAAGGAAAGCTACCAAACTCATTCTATGAGGCTAATATTACCTTGATCCCCAAACCAGGCAAAGACCCCCTCAAAAAGGAGAATTACAGACCGATTTCTCTAATGAATATGGATGCCAAAATCCTCAACAAGATCCTTGCTAATAGAATCCAACAGTACATTAAAAGGATTATCCATCATGACCAAGTGGGATTCATACCTGGGATGCAAGCGTGGTTCAACATTCGCAAATCGATCAGCGTGATACATCATATCAACAAGAAAAGACTCAGGAACCATTTGATCCTCTCCATTGATGCAGAAAAAGCATTTGACAAAATACAGCATCCATTCCTGATTAAAACCCTTCAGAGTATAGGAATAGAGGGTACATTTCTCAACCTCATAAAAGCCATGTATGAAAAGCCTCCAGCAAATATTATTCTCAATGGGGAAAAGCTCGAAGCCTTTCCCTGAAGATTAGGAACACGACAAGGATGCCCACTCTCGCCACTATTATTCAACATACTACTAGAAGTCCTTGCAACAGCAA
>NW_023242264.1:0-1431 GCF_002007445.2 Ailuropoda melanoleuca
TGTTCCCTCTCTCGCTGGCTGTCTCTCTCTCTCTCTGTCAAATAAATAAACAAAATCTTTAAAAAACAAAAATGAAAACAAAAAATCCCCGCCCATTCCCATCTACTTACGTCAACAAGGTTTTTCAGAGCTGACATCTATAAAAATGAAAAATAAAAATGAAATTAATGCTAAATCTGTCTCATTCAACAAGTTAATAATATTCATCCATGGATACGTAAAATTATCAGCAATAGCTCTCTTATTTAGATCTGTACTTCCAGTAGAGCTTATTAAGTTTAAAATTTCTCATGGTTTTTAATATTTTCTGGATTTTTCAAATTAATTGTATACTGATTTAATGATATACTAATAACTTAATTGAAAAAGAAATTTTAACCCCTAGAACTTTATGGTCATGGGTAATAAAAATTGTTTTAATCTGTTCAGGCTGCTATAACAAAAATACCTTAGACCAGATGGTTGACAAACAACAGAAATTTATTTCTCACAGTTCTAGAGGCTAGGAAGTCCAAGATCAAGGTGCGGGCAGATTCAGAGCCGGTGAAGACCCACTTCCTCTTTCATGGACGGCCATCTTCTTATTGTGTCCTTACATGGTGGAAGGAACGAGAGATCTCGCTGAAATCATGCTTATAAGACTATGAATCCCATTCATGAGGGTTTCCAGTCTTATGACTTAATCACTTCCCAAACACTGAATACCATCACACCGTAGTTAGAATTACAACATATAAATTTGGAGGGGGAGGTTCCACGAACATTCAGTCTATCACAAAAATATATTTTGATTCTTATAAGCATATTTTCATTGCAGTAAGTAGGGTTATAAAGTCTTTCAGGCTTAAGAACGTATGACATGGAGTCATGGTCTCTTAACCACCATTATGGGGCAGTTAATTCTCTGTTGTTTTGGGGCTTGCTTTCCTGTGTTCTTAAGAGTAATTAGCAGCATTCCTGGCCTCTACCAACTAGACACTAGTAGCATATCCCTGAACTCCCCAAGTTATGACAACCAAAAATGTTTCTAGATGTTGCCAAAAGTTCCTTGTGGCACAAAATCACCAGTGGTTAAAAACCACTGCATTGGGTTATAATTTTGTGGGGGGAGTGAAATGGAAAATAGAAATTCGAGAGAAAAGGAGTCATGTGCAATTTCTGCCTCTTAATGGAGAGCTTGTTCATCTTTACTTAATAATGGATATTTCGTCACTAATGAGATTTAGATTCCACTACTCTATATCACCATATAAATGGAAAACCAATTTTCCTTCCTGTTATGGGTTAAATTGTGTCCCCGCACAAAAATGTATATTGAATTTCTAACCCCTATTTCCTTAGACTATGACATTATTTTGAAATAGGGTCGTTACAGAGATAATCAAGTTAAAATGGAGTTATTAGGGTGGGTCTTAATCTAGTCTGATGGTA
>NW_023242265.1:0-1431 GCF_002007445.2 Ailuropoda melanoleuca
CCTGCTTCTTCCTCTCCCACTCCCCCTGCTTGTGTTCCCTCTCTCACTGGCTGTCTCTATCTCCGTCGAATTAATAAATAAAATCTTTAAAAAAAAAACAAGGAGATATAACAAAGCTATTTTCATTAAAGGTGATATCCTTAAGGACATAAGTTACAATATTTTTTCCTTGAAATATCCAGTATCTTCTGTGTCTCAGTAACTGTTCTAAGCCAACCTACAAATAGACAACAGCAACAGATTTCCTTGCAATAAAGGAGCTCAGGAGGTAGCTGGGAAAGGTATTTAACTAGTCAAAATATAAAACTTAGAGTATGAATCACCATGGTAAGTGATTTTGAGAAAAATACAGTAGGAAAGTAAATAAGGAAAGTAGCTTTGACAAACTGAATTTCAATATGGTGATCAGAAAAGCCTTACTCTGGGGGATCACATTTTAGGCAGACATCTGCATGAGGTCCGAAATTAAGGCATGTGGCTATTTGGGGAAATACCTTTTTAGGAAGAGTAATTAAACACTTCTCAAACTAAACTTATTATTTTCCCCCACACCTGCCTTTGTTTATCCATTGTTTATCCATGTGAAAATAAATGAGAGTAGAGACATTTGAAGTCAGATCTAAAAATCGAGCATGACCTATTTATGAGAAGTACAGTTGAATTAAGCATGCTAAGTGGCTGGACTGCATTTAAGATGAACTAAAGGAGGAGGAAAGAAGATGGCGGAGGAGTAGGGGACCCTTTTTCAGCTGGTACCCTGAATGGAGCTGGATATCTAGCAGATCATCCTGAAAACCCACGAAATCAGCTCGAGATGTAGGAAGATACATCAGGTTCTCTATAAATGAACATCTCCAGGCCTGAGTATTGAGGTACAAAGTGGGGAGCCATGAATCTGTGCACAGATATTGGAAGATAAAAGGAAAGGGGAGGGAGCTGTGGCACTCCGGCACTAGGAAGCAGTAGTCTCCTCCACTGGGGAGCGGGCCGGACTTGCGGACTGGAACCCGTGAGAAAGCAGACTGAGACCAGGAGCCCAGAAATGTGTGCATGCGACCAGAGTGAAAACCAGAGCTCCCGAGCACGTGCAAACCACACTGAAACAGGGAGCTGGAGAGCGCACATGGGAACCAGTGTTGGAAGCACAAAGGACAGAGATGTGCCGGCCCTGGGAGGGAGGGCTCAGAGAGTGGCTGTGGGGCACACAAACCATGACAATGTAGGGTTTTTAGCAGCACCTACAGGAACAGAGTTAAAGTGGCCACGAGAGCTCAGTGGAGAGCTGACTGCCTCTGTTCTGAGACAGAGGCTAGGATATGGCCACTGCTGCTCTGACTCTCAGAAGAGTCACAGAAAACAACCAGGGAAAGCAGTCAGAGAACAAAAGCCTGGAAATACTGGTTCACATTGTGCCCATCCCCACCCCCCCTC
>NW_023242266.1:0-1431 GCF_002007445.2 Ailuropoda melanoleuca
AGAGAGAGAGATCAGGAGAGAGAGCACTAGTGGGTGGGGGTTGGAGGGAGGACACAAGGGGAGGGAGAAGCAGCCTCCCTACTGAACAGGGAGCATAGGGCTTGATCCTGGGATCCTAGGATCATGACCTGAGCTGAATGTAGATGTTTAACTGACCAAGCCACCCAGGCACTCCTGTCATATCATTATTATCCCCAGGAAATTTAACATCACCTAATATGATGCTCACAATAAAATTTTTCCCAATTTTACCCAAATTGTTCTTCTTAGCAATTCATTTTTTCATCAAGAATTCAATTAAAAGGCCACTATCTGCTTTATTATCATTCTTTAATCTCCTGTAACCTAGAAGAAACTTCTTGCTTTTTTTCTTTCATGACATTTACATTTTTAAAATATTTGTGTCAGACATCATGTAAAATATCCCACCATCTCTATTTTTGTGATGTGTCCTCGTGAGGAGATTGAAATTAAATAATTCAGCAACCAAGGGTATGCTTGTTTTTCTTTACCCATCATGAGGCCTATCACACTAGTTTGTCTTGTTAAGTGATGCTGTTCGCTGATTACTTCATTAAGGTGGTACCATCAGGTCTTTCTACTATAAAGATATCTTATTTCCTTGCTATTAAAATCTAATCTGTAGGGTGGTATATTGACACCATGTGAATTCCTTGTTCCCTAATAATTTTTCATCAACAGTTTCAGCATCCGATGACAATAAGTATTTGAATCAATTAATATCATTGGAAGCAGAAAACTGGTGATTGTTTTCCCTCAGATTGTTTTCTGGCTTCATTCCAAGAAACAAGAACTTTACCTCGAAGACTTTTTAATAAATTAAAAATTTTTTTCAAACAATTTTGGATTTATAGAAAATAATAAATATAGTATTGAGAATTCCCATAGATGACACACCCATTTTCCCATGTCATTAATATCCTACATTACTATGGTAATGTAGGTAAATCGCCATTTTCATGTCAGTGGCAAACACTATCCTCATAACTTGTAACTCTTGATGTTGACCTTGGACACTTGGCTGACTTGGTGTTTGTCAGGTTTCTCCATTGTGAAGTTGCTTTCTCCACCCTCTCTTGCTGTGTTCTGTGTAAGGAAGTCACTATCCACAGCCCACACTTACGGAGAGAAAAGAAACGGACCATCTCCCTGGGGCAAAGTATCTATACAAATTGGAATTCTTCTGCATGGAAGATTTCTCCATTCACCTCACTTTTTATATATTCAATCTTCTATTTATATCAGCATAGAATCATGGATATTTATTCTATACTTCGATATAATTAAATATTTCTTTATTGATTTTGCTGCTCAAATCATTCTAGCTTTGGCCACTGGGAGCTGTTTCCATTGGCTCCTGTGTCCCTTTGACATACATCCATCATTGTGTATGCAGGGTGGGATTGTGTT
>NW_023242268.1:0-1431 GCF_002007445.2 Ailuropoda melanoleuca
TCTTAAGGAGACTGTTGACTTAAAGACCTGCACAAAGGCCACATCAAACACCTTGTTGGAAGAGCTCAGCTTAATGCTTCGCGTGGAGATGGGCTGTGTGCTGGTGACACGGCAGCCTCGGTTTCAAACGCTGCCTCTGCCGCGGGTCTTGGAGGGCAGATCACAGCGCAGACTGCCCGTCCTCAGACGGAAGGAGGAGCGGTGCGGCCCAGAGCTACACACGGTGCGCTTTCTGTGGAGGCCAGACCAGCAGGCTGTACGGGTGATCAATGTGTTTACGTGTCTGTCTCTGAGTCCCCGGATCCGATGGCTGGCCTAGATAAAACAGCTCATTTAGTTTATTGATCCGTGTGTCCACCCAGAGTAGGGCTAATAAGACCTTCTGGGCTGCTCTTCTCTGCTTCTCCCTGGGTCGCCATGGTCTCAGAGTCTCGGGACCCCGAGCTGCCAAGGCCCCTGCAGTGGCTCCGTGCCTTCCTGCGAGGACGCTCTCCCTGGTGTTCCCTGCAGCGGCCCATCTGGCTGCAGCGTCTGCTGCTGCCTCGGCTGAGTCTAACAGAAAGAAACAGATCGCCTCACTGATGAAGCCTCCAAACAGGACTGGACGGGAGCCCGGCAGCTGCATCAGGAGGGGCGCGGCCCGACAGGTGTGAGCCGGGCTGCCAACCCGGGCGAGGCGCAGCGGCCCCGCGAGACCGGTTGGCAGGCTTCACGGACAAAGCGGGCAACGCGGGCGGGAGTCTGCGCCTTCCCGGCTACAGGCTCTAGGATTCTGAGCCACACCTTTCATCTACTTGACCCTCAGCGTGTGCTGAGCAGTCTATGAACGGGGAGTGCTGCTTAGCGAAAGGATGTCATGACAGTACCTGAAAAATCTGGATTCTTCCTGCGGCAGCAACACAGAGCAAATGCTGGAGGGCCTGAGTGACGCCCCTTTAAAACAGCTGCCACCTGCTCTGTGGGGCACAGCCCAGGGAGGGTCTGTGGCCGGGGGTGTAGCCGACCCCCCCACCGGGGAGCCGCCCTACGCGGCACAGGTGTGGAGCAGCTGCTCCTGGAAGCTGCGAGATGCTTGTGCCCAGTGTAGCTCCTGAAATCGCAAGATCTGGCTTAAAATATGAGCGCATTTCCACGTGATCACCCGCCTGGGGCAGAAAACGTTACCTCAGCAAGTAAGCACAGGTCAAGAAGTGGAGACGGCAGCCTGAAAGATCCCGAATGTGGCTTTGCTCCGCACTCACGCACCTGCGGCTCTGTGCACGCGCAAGTCAGGCGCTAATCTGAGCCGCGGCCCAGGAAACGCCACTCGCTAGGCGCTAGTTTTTCCGTGCGGCGCAGCTCTGAAACATAGGGTGGTTTTGTTTGTGAGATTCGCGTTTGATTCCTCTGCCCGCCCATTCCCGGTCCCCGAACACTGACTAGTCTTCGCCA
>NW_023242269.1:0-1746 GCF_002007445.2 Ailuropoda melanoleuca
TCAGAGCCTGAGCTGAAAAATCCCATCACTGCTGCTGGAGCTCAGCAACTCAAAAGAGCAGGGATGTCACCTGCCGTATCGGGCCCAGTGCAGCTGGTGGTCAGAGCTCTGATCCACTGTGAGGACGTGCAAGAGTCACCTGTGCCTTTGGAAAGCCAGGAGCCTCAGCAGGCCCCAGCACCAGCTTGAGAGGTCCCTGAAGGGCCCCTGATGCCACCTGCCCTGTCAGAGCCAGCGCAGGACATGCTCACAGCTCTGACTCCCTGTCAGAAGCTCCAAGAGCCACCTGCACCCTTGGCAGCGCTGGAGCCCAAGCAGGCTCCACTCCTAGCTATGGAAGTCCATGAAGAGCCCCTTAGGCCACGTGACATGTCAGAGCCAGCGGAGGATATACTCACGGCTCTGACCCTCTTTCAGGTGTGAGAAGAATCACCTGCACCTTTGACAGCGCGGGATCCTTAGCAGGCTCCAGCACCAGCCATGGGGGTACCTGAAGAACTCGTGATGACACCTCCCATTTCAGAGTCACGGCAGGATATACTCACAGCTCTGACTCCCTGTCAGGAGCGGGAAGAGCCACCTGTATCTTTGGCTGAACTTGTGAACAATCAGGCAACAACATCAGCTATGGAGGTCCCTGAAGTGTCCCTGATGCCACCTGCCATGTCAGAACCACCGCAGGATATACTCACAGTTCTGGCTCACTGTCTGGAACTCCAAGAGCCACCTGCACCTTTGGAAGCCCTGGAGCCCAAGCAGTCTCCAGCACCAGATATGGAGGTCCCTGAAGGGCCCCTGATGCCACTTGCCATGTCAGAGCCAGGACAGGATAGACAGAGCTCTGACTCCCTGTCAGCAGCTGCAAGAGCCACCAGCACCTTTTGCAGCCCCGGCGCCCATGCACGCAGCAGCACTAGCTATGGAAGTTCCTCAAGGGCACCTGATGCCACCTGCCATGTCAGAGCCAGCTGAGGATACACTCACAGCTCTGATGAACAGTCATGAGCTGCAAGAGCCAGAGGCATCTGTGGCAGCCCCAGAGCCGAGCAGGCTCCAGCACCAGCTATGGAGGTCCCTGAAGGGCCTCTGATGTCACTTGCCCTGTCGGAGCCGGCACAGGACATACTCACAGCTCTGATGCCCTGTCAGAAGCTCCAAGAGAAACCTGCACCCTTGGCAGCCCCGGAGCCCAAACAGGCTCCTGTCCTAGCTATGGAGGTCCCTGAAGAGCCCCTTAGGCCACGTGACATGTCAGAGCCAGTGGAGGATATACTCACAGCTTTGACTCTCTGTCAGGTACTAGAAGAGTCACCTGCACCTTTGACAGCACGGGAGCCTGAGCAGGCTCCGGAACCAGTCCTGGGGGTCCCTGAGGAGCCTGTGATGACACCTGCCATTTCAGAGCCATGGCAGGATACACTCACAGCTTTTACTCACTTTCAGGATTGGCCAAGGCCACCTGCACCTTTGGCAGCGCCGGAGCCTGACCAGGCTCCATCAACAGCTATGGAGGTCCCTGGAGGGCCCATGATGCCACTTGCCATGTCACTGCCAGCACAGGATATACACAGAGCTCTGACTCCCTGTCAGCAGCTAAAAGACCCACCCGCAACTTTGGCAGCCCCCGAGCCCAAGCAGGCTACCGCACCAGTCATCGGGGTTGCCAAGGGGCGCCGGCAACCACCTCTCTCAGTGGAGCAACCGGCCTCGGCCCCGGAGCAGCAGTTCCTGCTCGCTGAATCCCCA
>NW_023242270.1:0-1432 GCF_002007445.2 Ailuropoda melanoleuca
ACACACACACACACATACACACACACACTAAATGTATGAATATTGTATGTATGAATAATATTCAGTATTTCAATTAAAAACCAATTCTTTACACTTGAGTCCCTACCAGCAATACTCACACATGGTTCTCATAGATTACAGTAATTACATCAGTCCCTAAAAGTTAACCCATTGACAAATTCTTCATTTGGAAGTCTATAATATGAACTGGCTCTAGATTATGATTTCTATATATCTGTTCCCAACAGATACCTAGTATTTCCAAGGAGACTTAAAAGGTGTATATAAAAAGTAGGGCTGAGCATTGAGAGAGAGAGAAGGTAACCAAATTAATTGCCAAACAAAGGTCATCACCAGCTCATGTCAAATACCAGTAAATATCAAATATTCAAGGGAAAAGACTCACTTTAAAAAATAGGAAAAATCTATAGAAAGATATTCTTCCTTATACTTCACTTTCCTTATCATATTAACCCAAGGAATAATTTTCTCCAAGTAGAAACAAAGAGTATTTTCCTGTTAGAAGTTCCTGTAGACATAAAGAACACTCCTCTGGCTTCTGAAGAACACACTTCCAGTAAGATGCAAAGTGAATGTTGAAGTTCCAGTAACTTCTTGAGGGGTTAGCCCTATTTATACAAGGCTCTGTCTCTTTGAACAGACCTTCTGGAGTCATAACCAGGCTAATTAATCCTCTCCATGGAATCACTCTGGCAGACAGAGTCTGGTGCCAATACTAAAAAAAATAAAGACATAGACAAGAAAGGTACTATAGTTTTATCACCAAATACCCTAAACAGACAACCAGATAAAGTGATCAATGATAATGAAGCAAAACTTCTGGAAATTTGTCATGGCAGCAGGACATGTTTATCTCAATGACCAATTTCTACAACAGATTTGGTTAATTGGGGTCCTTTTAAGAACGAGTTAAAAGATAAAATGTATTAATGCAGCTATTGTTGGTAGTGATAGTGACATTTTCAGAAACTTGTTCCTCTTCGTCTTTGCCATACACTCTGAGGATACCTTCCAGAAAAATAAAACTCAAAATATTATAAATAAAATTTTTCTATTCATTAAATTAAGCTTTTAAAATTCTTTTGGTATTTAATTAATTTAATTGCTTATTTAAAGATGGTTAAGACTAAGATCTTAGCTAAATGCCGATTGGCTATAATTCATTTTGCAAAGAATTTCTAGAGTGCCTTTGAAAATGTTAAGTTTACGTGACTGCAATTTGAGATAGACAAGTAAAAGGCTTTCTGAACTTAGGGTGATGTGATAGTATAGGGAGTAGGAAAGATGAATCTCTGGGGGAAGAGGAGCATTTCCCCACAATTTTTTTAGATGTATAAGCGGTTGCAACATGGACGGCACTGGAGGAGATAATGCTAAGTGAAATAAGTCAAGCAGAGAAAGACAATTATAT
>NW_023242271.1:0-1432 GCF_002007445.2 Ailuropoda melanoleuca
CTGTAGTTTCTAGAGTATAGATCCTTTACCTCTTTGGTTAGGTTTATTCCTAGGTATCTTATGGGTTTGGTTGCTATTGTAAATGGAATCGATTCCTTAATTTCTCTTCCTACAGTTATATTGTTAGCGTATAGAAAAGCAAGTAATTTCTGTGCACTTCAGATAGGGTGACTGGGAAAGCCGCCCCGGGCAGGTAAGACTTAAGTAAAACCGTGAAGGAAGTTAGGGAGGGGCTGTGCTGCTCCCCGAGGGCAAGGAAGCCGCTGGTGCGAAAGCTCTGAGGTGGGATCCCAGAACAGGAGAGGGGCCTCTGTTGCTGGAGTGGGGCATCATAAGAAAGGAAGTGAGAAAGTTAAGGGGAGTGTAAGGTGTGGGGACGTTGTGGGTCATTGGAAGGATGGAGGAGTTTGAGCAGAGGAGTACTGTAGGTTTTATAGGGTCGTTCTGGCTGCCTTGATGCGAATAGACTGTCTCCAGGCCGGGAGTCCAAGTAGGAGACCATTGCAATCATCTACCAGAGAGACGGCGGTGACACGGACCGAGGTGGAAGCCGCGGGGGTGGCCCGACATTGTCGCGTTCAAGAGAAATTCTGAAGGTAGAGGTGACAGGTTTGCCAGCAGCTCAGATGTGGCCGTGAGAGAAAAAGAGGAGGCTAGGCTGACGTTCGGTGTTTCGCCTGGGCAGCGAGAAGACTGAAGAAGGTGTCCTTTACCAAGCTGGAGAAAGGACTGCCAGAGGGGAGCAGGTTTTAGGGGGAGTATCGGGAACTTGAGTTTAAACATGCAGAGTTTGGGAGACTTCTTAGACATCCAAATGGAGGTGTCAGGGAGCCAGGGGAACATACAAGCCTGGCGTTCAGGGGAGGGCTCCAGGCTACGGAAGTGGAAGAGACTGCCAAAGAAGTGAGGGTAGGTGGAGAAGAAGAGCAAGGACTGAGCCCTGGGGCAGACTAACATTCAGTGCTGTGGGAGATGAGGAAGAAACTGCAAACGAGAAAGACACAGAAGCGTGCCCACTGGGATGGTAGGAAAACCAGGAAAATATGGTATTCTGGAAACCAAATTAACAAAGTATTGTAAGAGAAACAATTAACTGTGTGATATGTTGCTTCTAGGTAAGGTGCTCCTATAAGTTGTTGTCCAAACTAGGACTTTTTTTTTTTGTAAAGAGAGGGAGAGGGAGGGAGAGAATCCCAAGCAGGCTCCATGCCCAGTGCAGAGCCCGACTTGGGCTCAATCTCTCAACCCTGAGATCATGACCTGAACAGAAATCAAGAGTCAGACGCTTGCTTAACAAACTGAGCCACCCAGGCACCCCCAAACTAGGACACTTTTAGCAATCCTTCTGGGATAAGACACATAATCCAAGATCATCCCAGGAAAATCAGAATGGTGTGTGGTCACTCTACTGATAGGTCAGTAAGAACTGACC
>NW_023242272.1:0-1432 GCF_002007445.2 Ailuropoda melanoleuca
GGGAGCTTGGGCTGCAGTGGGGAGAAACACAGACACAGACGTGCACTTGCTGAAACCTGGGTGCAGCCCTCTTCCTGCAGACACCCCAGGAGGGTGGAAAGTGGGAGGCCGGGGTTCTGGATGTGCTTGACTCCCACATGTTCAACCCACCTTCCTTTTCTGGATTCAAGTGCAGGTCTGGAATCAGGAGCCCGGACAGCGGGGGGAACCCACAAGGATGGAGAGAAGCTTTCAAAGCGAGAACAGGGGAAATGAGACAAAGCATAAGACGAGCCCCTACAAGCCCGAGTCCTTCCTGCTGCTGCACACTGCCTGTAATTAGGGAAGTGGGCCTACACCTCCAGCCTCAGCACAAAACCAACCAGAAAGCAGAAGTGCCGATGCGCCGTGCCACGGGCTTCCTTTAAAGGTGCATTCAGATGAAGCCAACGCCAAGGACATGGATCCCACTGGAACAGAACTGTGTCTAAGGGCAGCGCAAGCAGACACCACTGAGCCCGTTGTGCTGAGTCCCCAGGGACATGCACGGCCCCGAGAGTTCTTACTAAATGAACTTTGTGTTACTAAAGGAACCTAAGTGCTAAGTAGGGCATGCCAAAATTTTCGTGGGTATTATATATATATTTTTAAAAAGCTCTACGACGTGTAAGTATCAAATTCCCCTATAAAACTGGATCAAATAAGAGAGAAATCCTAGAAGAGAAATCTTATCAGGATGCCAACTCCTGGCAGGGGGCTGGCGAGGCTGAGCAGACATGGTCTTCACGCCAGGAGGGCCCACGTGCAGAGTCAGAGGAAGTACCAGCTCCCCCGACCCCATCGCAGATCCCTGGGAGGTGGCCACTCGCGGTACCAGCAGGACACACAGCCACGACTTTGAAGCTCACACTCCAGGCTGTGCTGCCTCCCACACTTGGGAAGAGAGCTGGGAGAGGCCAGCCTCCACTCCAAAACATCACAGGAGGCGCATCACAGAGAGACACCCTCTCCACACGCCTGAAGCTGCCGGAAGGAGTCCGGTGGAGGGCCTACTTTGGTGTGTCCAGGACACTCGCAGGGATGTGCTCGGAAAAGTAACAGAAGCCAACCTGTACCCCAGGCCTATGGAAGTGACAGCTCCATGCAAGCAGCATGACCATCTTACAGATGATAAACTCGAGCCGCAGAGAGGCCAGGTATGCACCTTCAGGGCTAGCCTGGCCGGTGAGAACTGTGAGATCGACGGTGGATGGTGACCCAGATGACAGGACGGCGAAGGGAAGCCCACAAGTGTTGGCTCACAGGGCATCAGCCGACTTGCCCGCATCCCTAAAGGTAGTGGTACCCAGGTTCAACAGGCCTGGCATCGAGCCCAGGAGGTCAATTACCTCCCAAAGGACAAACAGGTAGTTGCGGGAGAGCCAGCGCCGGAGGCCAGCGCTTCCCTAGCTAC
>NW_023242273.1:0-1432 GCF_002007445.2 Ailuropoda melanoleuca
TTGATACTTGAAGGTATTCCTGTCCTCTCCGTCTTCTTTATGTACTGTAACAGCATAACAATTTCTTGGCATCTGAGAAATGAAGTCAACCCAATTCAGGAAATCTGTTGAGTTTTCAATGCAATTTATATTCATTATCTCATTTTGCCCCCTTAAAAGACAACCTTATGAGTATTCTATCAAGGGTTTTAGCTCCATTTTACAATTGAGACAACTCAAGCACGAAGAGATCAGGTGTGTACCTTGAGCTCTATGTGGGTTTTTTTGCCAAATTAGTTCATTTCTGTTGCAGAGACTGGCTAGCTATTCATCAAAACCACTTCCTCTTCTTTCTGTACACACAGAGAGACACCACTCTCCACTCCACCTCGCTGTTCAGTGTGATAACATATTCGAGTTCCAGTCAATGGAGTGGAAATGTGTTGAGTACCGCTTCTGGACCTGTCTACAAAGCTTCCAGTAAGACCTTCCATGCATTATACATTTCTCTTTGTTACAGCAACTAACATTGCCTTAATTTATAAACAATTTCCTGTCACTTCAGTGTCTGTTTCTCCTTTTCCCCAAACATTCTGTACCTATGCCTCCCTGCTTCATAATGTTTTTCTTTCATGAAATGCACTAATTTTCTGTCTGTCCTTCAAGGCTCACATCATGTCAGCACTATATCATGTGAGTTGCAGGATATCTTCCCTCAAATCCTTTCAAGTACTTTAAATATTTGTAGCATGAATAATCAGTATTATACATTTTGCTACTTGATTAAATTGAAGAATATTGGTCATGTATATTGAGTTTTACTCAAATCAGATTGTCTTAGATCACCACATACCCATGATACCCCATGAGGTATTGAACATACACTAAGAACTTATAAATTTCTCCTGGTTAATTGAAAGTTACTGGTGTTTGATAAGCAAAATTGAAAATATCTGACCATTTCCTGGCTATTTATTAGTTTTCAATGATTTATTGAGTATCTATTATGAGTTTGGCATTGCTCTAGAAACCAAGACCAAAGTAAGCTCACTACCTCATTTATCTACTCTTCAGAGTGAGTGTCTTTTCACTTTTTCCACCCTAGAGCCTCTCTCTTGGAGTTGGCTGCTTGCTATGCATTGGCAAGGTCTATCTGTATAGTTTGTTGAACAGACTAAGCCTTAAATCCAGACAATTTGATAGTCATACCCTGGCTTCTTTATTTTTTTCAGTGCAAACAGGGAGAATATCCTTATTCTCCTTGTGCTTCTAGCTCTGCCACTATGAAACAGAGAGAGTCACGTGTAACTTACAAGGTTGTCATGACAATGAAATAAACAGCATAAAGAAAGGGCCTAAACCTGAATAAATGTAGCAGATGCTCAGATAGGTGAGTTCCCCCTAGTGTGGCCCATTCATTTTGAAAGAGGGCATCTTTTCTGGGGGTGGGGGG
>NW_023242274.1:0-1432 GCF_002007445.2 Ailuropoda melanoleuca
TACATATCCACTAACTGTTAGAAATCTAGAATAAAAATTACTAAACAGAACATAATAGCAAAGCACCTGCCCATGAGAACCTGAAAACCTGAACTGAAAAAACCTGTCTGAAAGGCATCAAAGAACTAACAAGCACACACTGAAATCTTACAGAATTTAAGATCAAGGAAAACAAAATACCAAGAGGTAAGTCACATTTCTTCTCTATAGGCTCCTGGCAATTCTATATGAACAGCTTAGAACACAAGCAAATCTTTCAACAGGTACAAGGCCTAGTTTGGGAGGAGGGGAATATTGTAATCCACAAACTAAGTTTGGCCACCAAAGGGCTGCATCCCAGGAGTAAGAAAACTACAAAGAATTCAATCTTCACATATAAAATAATTACCTAGCAAAAAATCAAAGTAGCTAATTAAGTATAAAACTAACTACCATTTTTCTTAGACTTCAAATCATCTCAACTGCTGATAAGATTAATGTAATCTAGGACTACGGGGTTGGGGGCTGGCTGTCTATCAGTAGCAAATATAAATCCTCTCTGGATAACATCATTGTGAATTTCACTTCATTCCTATAATTTTTCATTACAGTATCTGGAACACCTGTAAAAATAACCAAATCCACAAAGAATAAGACAGTATCACCAAAGGGCAAGAAAAGCAAAACAAAAACAATAGAAACATACTGCAGGAAGAGGTCTAGATGGTCCATTATGAGACACAGCCTTTAAAGTAACAATGCTTGATATGTTCAAGAAATTAAAAGATTCATAACTTCAGCAAAGAACATGAAATGAAAAGAAGCTAGATGGAAAGGATAGATTTGAAAAGATACTATAACTAAAGCACTCCATGAATAGTTTACCATCAGATTTGATACAGATGAAGAGAGACTTTCTGAACTGGAGGGTTATTTTCAAAAGGAAGTACCCACAGAACGCACGGATAAGCAAGAGCACGAGGCATAAATGGACATAATAAGGTCTAACACATTTCACTGCAGTTCTAAGAAGAGAAAGAGGAAGACAGAAGAGGAACCAACATTCAAAGAAATAGTGGCTAATTTTCAACAACTGACAAAGACATTTAGCCTCAGAATCAAGTCATTCCCAGAAAACAAAACCAAGTGAGCAGACAACTACACCTAGTCATTTCACAGTAAAATTGCTTGAAGCCAAAGATAAGGGAAGAGTTAAAGTCCCCAGGGGAAAAGCCATACTACCTTCAAATGAGCAGTAACACAACTTCAAGTGGACTTGTCAAAACAATGGACGTCAAAAGATGATGAAATAATGTCTAAAAAGTTCTCAAGATAGCTGCCAATCAAAAATTCTATGCCTGCAAAAATGAAAGGTGACAACAGTTTATATAAAGCAAGACTTCATCACAACAGTCCCATAATACAGATAATACAGACACTGGAGATATTCCTC
>NW_023242275.1:0-165 GCF_002007445.2 Ailuropoda melanoleuca
ATTGCTTAGTTTTTTGGCATATAGCTGTTGATAAAAATTTCTAATAATCCTTCCAATTTCAATGGTGTTGGGCGTGACCTGTCCTTTTTCATTCATAATTTTATTAATTTTGGTCCTTTCTCTTTTCTTTTGGATAAGCCTTGCCAGTGGTCTGTCAATTTTATG
>NW_023242275.1:230-768 GCF_002007445.2 Ailuropoda melanoleuca
TTTCTAATTCATTGATTTCTGCTCTAATTTTGGTCAACTGCTTCCTTGTGAGTGGGTTAGGCCTGTCCCTCTGTTGCTGTTCCAGCTTCTTGAGGTGAGAATATAGAAACTGCATTTTAGATTTTTCTATTCTTTTGAGTGAGGCTTGGATGGCTATGTATTTCCCCCTTAGGACTGCCTTTGCAGTATCCCATAGGTTTTGGACCATTGTGTTTTCATTCTCGTTGGTCTCCATAAGCTGTTTAAATTGATTTTTGAATTCCTGGTTTATCAAGTCATTCTTGAGCAGGATGGTTCTTAGTCTCCAAGTGTTTGAGTTTCTTCCAAATTTTTCCTTGTGGTTGAGTTCCAATTTCAGAGCGTTGTGGTCTGAGAATATGCAGGGGATAATTTCAATCTTTTGGTATCAGTTGAGACCTGTGTTGTGTCCCAGGACATGATCTATTCTTGACAATGTTCCATGGGCATTAGAATAGAATGAGTATCCTTTGGTTCTGGGGTGTAGTGTTCTATATATATCTATGAGGTCCAACTCGTC
>NW_023242275.1:831-1305 GCF_002007445.2 Ailuropoda melanoleuca
CCAGGGTGTTCTGTCTATTTCTGATAGTGGGGTGTTTAGGTCCCCTACTATTAATGTGTTTTTATCTATATGTCTTTTTATTCTGGTTAAGAGTTGGCTTGTGTATCTTGCTGCTCCCCTGTTGGGGGCATATATATTTATAATTGTCATACGCACTTGTTGAATACTTCCTTTAAGAATAATATAGTGCCGGAGGAGGTTAAGATGGCGGAGGAGTAGGGGACCCCTTTTTCAGCCGGTCCCCTGAGTTGAGCTGGATAGGTACCAGACCAGCAGGAACATCCACAGAATCAGCCTGAGACGCAGGAAGATACATCTGGATCTCTACAAATGAACATCTCCAGCGCTGAGTATCGAGGTACGAGGTACGAAGCAGGAAGCCATGAAACCGCGCACAGATATCGGAAGCTAAACAGAAAGGGGAGGGAGCCGCCGTGTCAGGGCGCCGGGAAGCGGTAGCCACCTGCACGGGGG
>NW_023242275.1:1473-1980 GCF_002007445.2 Ailuropoda melanoleuca
TGCACGGGGGAGCAGGCGGACTCGCGGACGGCACCCGCGAGACAGCAGACTTAGAACGCGAGCTCCAGGAGCGCTCGCGCAGGGCGGCTGGCGGGCCATCTGCACTGGGGAGCGTGAGGACCGAGGACCCGCACTCTGGAAACAGCAGACTGAGTCCGTGAGCCGGGAGCATGCACCACCAAGCATCTCACGGAGCTCCGGAGCTCCGGTATGCTCACTGGATTGAGGCTGAGACTGGGAGCTCCGGGAGCGTGCGCGGGGCGGCTGGCGGCTGGCGGCTGGCGGCTGGCGGCTGGAGAGCCACCTGCACGGGGGAGCAGGTGGACTCGCGGTCAGCACCCGCGAGACACCAGACTGAGACGGGGAGCTCCGGGAGCCCGCGCGGGGTGGCTGGCAANTTGTAAACACAAAGGACTGAGACGCGCCAGCACTGGATGTGAGGGCTGGGACACCGGGTGTGGGGCGCACAGCCTGGGATGCTGCAGGGTTGAGCAGCACCAACAGAAA
>NW_023242276.1:0-1432 GCF_002007445.2 Ailuropoda melanoleuca
AGCTGGCGTCCTGAGCCGCTGGTGGCTCCCGGCTCTGCACGGACCAGCCCTCTGGGTCCGGACCTCACCGTGGGGAGCATGCCTGCTCAGCCCCTTCTCTTGGGCTTTCGGTCACATCGTTTCATGTTTTAAAATATCAGAACAATAAAAATAGATGTGATTCACATTACATGATGCACATTATTTCATGTAGTTCTCAGCTCGCTGCCTTTCCTTTAAAATCGACCCCATCTGCTATTCTACAGCGTGCATAGGGCCGAGCGCAAGGCAGACCCCTGAGGTGTAGCCTGCATCTGGAGGGGCTCCACAGTTTGCAAAGTTCTATGACTCACATAACTCAATTGAGCCTCACAGGGCCAGGCAGGGAAACGGAGTCTCTAACGAAGTGACCTTGTCCAAGGTCACATACCTAGTCATTTGGGTTGCTAGGGCTGCACACCAGTTTCCAAATTCTGAGTCTATGACTCTTGGGCTCCCCAGCATATTGCTTCTCAATAGTGCATAAACATGGGCAAAAAAAAAAAATACATTTCTTGTTGACAAAGAGTGGAACCCTCATTATATACATACTTTCAATTTCAATGCATTCAGCTATATATACTGTTGGCAAAATAGGGAGGGAAAGAAAAACAGTAATAATTTCAAGGGTGCATGGCGATTCCTCTTGCCATTTTCACTCCAGGGGGTAATTCCCCAGAAAGGTCTGGAATAGAAAGTAAAGAGCTGCTATTTGCCCAACTGTCTCGCCAACTGTCTCGCTTCCCCAGTGGGTCTCATGGAGTAAACAGCTCACCCTCCAGATGTAAGTATAAGGCTCAAGGAGAGACATCACATTGTGCCACGAAGCCCCTGTGCCAGGCTTTGCGGGAGGAATAGAAATCTGTTCCAAGTCTCCAGAAAACAGGCCCATGTTGCATCTGATAAGAGACAACACCAGTTACGTGCATACCAAGGGCTTCACAGCTTTTAACCTGCTTAGGCGCAGGAAATCCATTTTGCAGATGAAGAAACGAGGCTACAGAAGGTCAGTCACCAGCCAGCAAGCCTGAGAGCTAGGCTGTGAACCCGAACAGGGAGTCAGTTGAACCTCTTCCCCTAAACATCATTGCTGACGTGCCCAGGGATGGTGGCTGCAGGGGACCCACATCCTAACAGACTTGGACCACACAGTTTCTGCCTGTCACACTGACTTGAAATCCTAATTTTTGCATGAAACACGTCGCCACCATAAAAAGCCCCCACCCAGCTCCAGCCCTGATCAGAGGGGTGGGGGAGGGGAACGGGTCCCCTGAGTGACAGCGAGCAAGGACCTTTGGGAACAAGCTGTGGGTTAGGGGACTGCACCAAAGCCAGGCACAGGTGTGATCTTACAGGTATGTGCCAGGCAGGGTGATCATTCCATTCTAGACACTTCTGAGAGCAAAAGGGGGTG
>NW_023242277.1:0-1433 GCF_002007445.2 Ailuropoda melanoleuca
AAAAAAAAAAAAACCCTTCCAGTCTATATACACTTCCATTTCACAAGAAATGTTGAGAGCCAACCATACCTTTAGCACCTTGCTAGAAATATAAGATAAAAAATTTATAACGTGGTTCTTGGCCAGAGGGAGCTTATCATCTCTCCAGGGAAAAGAGAATTACAGAAAACACTGACAGATATAAGCAATAGTAAGATGCCATATTTAAAATGACCAAATGTCAAGATGTAGGGTACCATACCCCAGTAAGTATGCCATATGCACACTTACTGTTGTTACCACACATTCTGACAGGAAATAAGGTCAGCAAGGAAAGAGATGAAAGAAATAATCCTCAAAAGCTTCATGAAAGAAGGAGAACTCCAGGCAATTCCTCAGGGATTGGTGGATCTAATAGAATATCATCATATTAGTTTTCATTTCTCTGAGATGAAACTTGTTTTGTAAATCCCCATAGTTTGGGCTTAAAAACAACCAAACAGAATTTACCATCAATTATCTGAGATACAAAGTCTCACAGCAATCTTTAAAAACAGCCTAAAGGGTATCTTTATTTTCAAAAAGTTATGCCCACTTTTTCTAGCTGCAATGAACTCCAAAACATGGGGGTGGAGGGCAGGGGAAGGGTACCGCACGCTCTATGAGAAACCACAACACTGAAATGTCAGGGGTAACATGAAGCCCTTCAATGAATATTATTCTAAAAGAAAATATTTCATAACCACACAAAAATCTACTCTCAATCACTCTGCATTTGTATGGCATTTAGCAATTTAAAATCAACCTGCTAATCTAAGACTGACTTATCAGATGGCATTCATTTCCCCACAAAACATGGACAATCGTAAGTAAGAGACAATGATACAGTACCACCCCCCCATAGAAATAAAAAAAATAAGTTAAAAATAAAAAAAAAATCTCAGTGCAAGAGAAGCAATGAAATTGTAATGTAACTATAACTGAAAGGGAAGAGATAATCACATATTTATTTTTCCTCCAAATAAGAATTTAGAAAAAAAAAACTGCTCTAAGACTTATAAAAATGGAAAAGAATTTCTATCAACTTTATAATTTGCTATCAATTTATATAAATTACACTAGCTTTCCAGCCTTTATTTGGAGAAAAGAGTATGTTTCTAGCATTCTTCTGCAGAGGAAATGTGATTGAACCAAAAGGCTGAAATCCTCAAGCAATGCATATCCATTTCACCATGTGATGATGTAGCTGTCTAGGGCACCCCAAGTAAGCTAGAAGCTTTTTTTTATCCTAGTAAACTAGAAATTCTATAGGTGGGTGAAAGACTCCTAGTTCTTAGTATACTTAAGGCTTTCTTAGTAATGATCATTTGAAAATTAAGTCTCAGGGGCGCCTGGGTGGCACAGCGGTTAAGCGTCTGCCTTTGGCTCAGGGCGTGATCCCGGCTTTATGGGAT
>NW_023242278.1:0-1433 GCF_002007445.2 Ailuropoda melanoleuca
ATATATATATATATCATATCTTCTTTGTCCATTTATCTGTCAGTGGACATCTGGGCTCTTTAAATAGTGTGGCTTTTATAGACATTGCTGTTATAAACATTGGGGTGCAGGTGCCCTTTTGGATAACTGCATTTGTACCTTTGGGGTAAATATCCAGTAGTGCTATTGCTAGGTCATAGGGCAGCTATATTTTCAACTTTTTGAGGACCTTCCATACTGTTTTCCAGAGTGGCTGCACCAGCTTGAATTCCCACCAATGGTGTAGGAGGGTTCCCCTTTTTCCACAGCCTCACCAACATCTCATTTCCTGAGTTATTAATTTTAGCTGTTCTGACTGGTGTGAGGTGGTATCTCATTGTGGTTTTGATTTGTATTTCCCTGATACCGAGTGATGTTGAACAATTTTTTCATGTGTCTGCAGGCCATTTGGATGTTCTCTTTGGAGAAATGTCTGTTCATATCTTCTGCCCAATTCTTGATTGGATTTTTTGTTCTTTGTGTGTTGAGCCTGATAAGTTCTTTATAGATTTTGGATACCAGTCTAAATACATTTTCTCAACTCACATGGAATATTTACTAATATAGATCCTATTCTAGACAATAAAACACACTTAAACAAATTTAAAATAGAAATCATATAGAGTATGTTGTCAGCCATAATGGGATTAAACTAGAAATTAGTATTTGGAAAATCCCAAAATATTTGGAAATTATTAACTTACTACTAAATACCATATGTGTCAAAAAAGATTAAGAGAAATTTTAAAATATTTGAACTAAATAAAATTTAAAATACAATAGTGACAAGAACAAAATCTGTGTTTATAGGGAAATTTAGTGCATTAAATGCATGTATTAGAAAAAAAGACAGACCTATCAATAATCTAAGCTTCTATTTTTAGGAATCTAAAAAGGAAGAACTATATATGCCTAAAGCAAAGAAGGAAAATAGCAAAAATAAGAGCATAAATAAATAAATTAAACAGGAAAACAATAAAGTCTACAAAATCAAAGCTGGTTCTTTGAAAATTGAAAGTAAAATTGATAAACTTCTAGCAGGTTTACTAAAAAACAAGGAGAAAACACAAATTACTAATATGAGAAATGAGAGAGGAGCCATTGTGACTGTTGCCATGGAGACTGAAAGGATAATAAATGAATATTATGAACAAATGAATACCTGTGCCCCCAAATTTGATAACTTAGATGAAATGGAACAATTTCTTGAAAGAAACAAACTGCTGAAACTCACACAAGGAAAAAAAAATCAACAATCTACTAAAGAAGATGCATCAACAAAAATCTTCCAAAATAGAAAGCACCAGACCCAGATAGTTTCACTAGTGAATTTTTTTTAAATAAACCTTTTTCTTTCTTTTTCTCTTTCTTTCTTTCTTTCTTTCTTTCTTTCTTTCTTTCTTTCTTTCTTTCTT
>NW_023242279.1:0-1433 GCF_002007445.2 Ailuropoda melanoleuca
TGTGTTCCCTCTCTCGCTGGCTGTCTCTATCTCTGTCAAATAAATAAATAAAATCTTTAAAAAAAATACTTAGAATGGAATTGCAAATTATAATGAAAATAGTATATATCAGATTTTGAAGGATGCAGTTAAAGTGGTATTTAGAGGATAGTTTTTAGCTTTGAATACATTTATTTTTTAAATGAACGTTATACTTGGTGGAATAAAAGCAATAGGGAGAATGAGATGTAAAGCCCATAAAAATGGGTGTTTCAGAGGAAAAACATCCAGCTAACCAGAGCTCCAAACAAAGCAGCAGGCTTGGAATCTATTGGAACCCTACCTCCACCATCTGCTCCCCCCCCCGACCCGTGGATTAGATACTTCATTCTTGGCCAAGTCACTGAATTTCTCTAAGCTTCAATTTTTTAGCCTGTAAATAGTGAGGATAACGGGACTTTCTTCTCTGAGCTGGTTTGAGAGTTAAATGCGATAATCCACAAAAAGCACTTAGCGCAGCATAGTAAGTGCTCAATAAAGGATCCCTCTTATGATCATCCCTTCCAACTCCCAGAATGCATGATTCTTTTTTTTTTAGAATGCATGATTCTAACTTTGCACAATGAAATTTAAGACAAACATGAATTCCAGCCAAAAAAAAATCTAATCAATAAAATCTAATTAATAAATTAAACCATCATTTTTATTTCACAATACTAATGTAGATTTGTTTAAAATATATTCTTCCCCCCATTAGGGAAGATATTAAAATAGTATTTTCTTCCTATTATTATTATTATTGTAGAAATGAAATACACAAAGATCAACAAAAGCTAGTCTATTGTTATTCATAATACCAAATCCAAAAATTGACTTCTATTTAAGAACTAAAATGAAAGCAGAAAAATGTAAAAAAAAAAAAAGTACTAAAAATAAAGCTGTGAAAAACTGATTCTCTTTATTTTCAAAATATTCTATATGTTTTTTTAATGTACCTTTCAGAAAAGCCATGGAGTTGAAAATGGCCACTATTCGTACTTTAATGGGTCTGCAATTCCTTTTAAATCAAGTAGCATATAATAAATTGATCAAAAACAGGCTTTCACTTGTTCATTATTACTCTTCTCCAAAAATGGTTACAGGTCTTTAACTTTCCTGGTTTTATTTTTCATTTCGCTGGAGAACCTTCTCTAACCTTCGACAACCTGATATAAAAATAAACTCTAAGAACATTTTTCTCACTTCTTCCCAGATTTATCTGTCCAATACTCATTCATTACTTTTTCTTTAATTAGAATGTGATAATATATGTTACATGATAAATAATACACTGTTATAGATTCTAGGTTTCTTCTCCTAGAAGATAACTATTTATTCTTTTTCTTCCAGAAGGAGTCACTATATCCTGTTTATAGAATACTTTCCCCAATCCATCTTTTAAAAAATGTATGTAG
>NW_023242280.1:0-1890 GCF_002007445.2 Ailuropoda melanoleuca
ATAAATAAATAAATAAATAAATAAATAAATAAAATCTTTAAAAGAAAAAACAACGCTGTGCCTCAATTAACCAAGACTCATAGGCTGACGTTTCCTCCCAAAGGAAGCTATTGGGATTGCCTTCTGGCTTCATCTAACAGCCAATTACTTCACAAGGATTAACAGGATATAAAATCTACTCTCTCTGTTGTAAGGAGTCCCTGAATAGTGGGCAAGACATTAATGGAAAATGAACCAACATTCACAAGAGGGTGAAATAAGGAGAAGTCAATCAGAAAGTTCCGCAGTACAATGTCTCATACCTGACTTAAACAAACAAACAATAAAAAAAACAAAACAGTTAATACAGAATAGAATAATAGGACACCATGGATCTGAATAATGCTAACGTACTTTTGGAAAAAATAAAACACTTAAGAACATGTACTCTGAATATTTTCTCCCAGCCTGTCTTGCCTGCTCATGTTCTTAGTGTATCTATTTTTCCTTTGTAATTAGTGCTTTTTATGTTCTGTATACAAAACATTTGCCTACCCCAAGGTCATGAAGATACTCTCCCATGTTTTCATACAAAAGTTTTATGGTTCTAGCTTTTCTCTTTTTCAAGATTTATTTGATAGAGAGTGTGTGCACAGGGGAAGGGCCAAAGGTAAAGAATCTCAAGCAGACTCCTCACTGAGCGTGGAGGCTGACACAGGGCTTGATTCGACACGGGGCTTGATCTCATGACCCTGAGATCATGACCTGAGCCAAAATCAAGAGTTGGACTCAAGCGACTGAGCCACCCAGGCGCCCCTGGTTCAGCGCTTATATTTAGGTTTATGACCCATTCCAAATTAATGTGTGTGTGTGTCAGAACGAGGTATGGGTCAAGCTCCATTTTCTTTCCACCTGAATATCCAGTTCAAACAGAATAATTCATTAAAAAGACTTCCTTTCCCTCACTGAACTGACTTGACACTCTGGGCAAAAACCAATCAACCGTACTTGTGTTTGGTCTATTTTTGGACTCTCTATTCTGTTCATTGATCTATCTTTATGCCAAAGACTTTGATTACTGTGGCTTTGCTCTAAGTCTTAAAATTCAGCAGGAATAAGCATTCTTCAACTGTGTTCTCTTGAAGACTATTTTGGCTACTCCAGACCCTTTGCCTTTCCATATACATTTTAGAATCAATCTGTTCATTTCTTCTAAAAAAGATGGCTACAATTTCGACTGGGATTGCATTGTTTGCATGAATCAAGTGGTGGAGAACAGAAATCCTGATGACAGCAAATCTTCCAATGCATAAAGAAAGCATATCTCCCATTTATTTCAGTCTTCTTGAATTCTTCTCAACAATGTTTTATTTTTTCTGTGTAAAGGTGTTTCATGTCTTTCTTGAGACTTATTCCTAGCCAGTTTGGTTTTCTGCTGTTGTTTTTGTTTTCTAAGTAGGCTCCACACCCAGCATGGAGCCCAATGCAGGGCTTGAACTCACAACCCTGAGTCAAGACCTGAGCTGAGATCAAAAGTCAGATGATTCATCAACTGAGCACCCAGTCACCCCAACCACTTTACATTTTTTGATGCTACTGTAAATATTTCAAATTTTCATTTTCTTATACATGTATATTTATAATACATCTACGTGACAAAGAATTCCTATTCAGAATATATCATAAACTCCAATAAGTCAAAACCAAAAACAACAGTAACAGCAAAAATGGGCAAAAGACTTGAACTGACAGTTCACAAAAGGTGTGCGANAGTGCGATGCCCAATAAACACATGAAAAGGTGCCTAACTAAGATCATTCGTCACCAGGGAAATGTAATCTGAAACCATAATGAGATGCTATCTCACCCTCACTGACAGCACAGAATGTCAACGAGGATGCTGAGCAACTG
>NW_023242281.1:0-1754 GCF_002007445.2 Ailuropoda melanoleuca
AGAGACAGCCAGCGAGAGAGGGAACACAAGCAGGGGGAGTGGGAGAGGAAGAAGCAGGTTTCCTGCTGAGAAGCCAGATGCGGGGCTTGATCTCAGAATACTGGGATCACGCCCTGAGCCGAAGGCAGACACTTAACGACTGAGCCACCCAGGCACCCCCATGCTTAGTATTATACTAAGCACTGAAAATAAGGTCCAAAGTAACTAAATATAAGCCCATACAGTTTAATATTTAAAAGCTTTTTACTAGTTATGTAAAAATTAAATCATTAAACACTTGGTAGATCATCAAAAATCTAAAGAGTTGGGTGGCTACAGTGGAAAATAATTAGATGTTTGTTTTTAATTACACAACAGTACTTAGAAAAATATATAATACAACAAAAAAATAGACAAGCATAATGCAAATTAATTGAAGTTACATTTATAACTCTGACTACTTAATTTGTGCATAGATTTAGTTAGAAAGCAGGCTTACACTTTCCAGAGATATGATAAACTGACAAGATCTTTAATATATCTTATAAATGTTAATTTTCCCCACAGGGGAACTAATGCTCCTGATTAGCTAAAGTAAACAGCAAGTGATATGCAATTAAAAGTGGTTCTCACTGACAGCACTTTCCCTTTTCAAACATAATAGAAGTTTAAAACAAACATATTGCTCTATACACTCAGGAGAAACAATGAAATAGGATTCCAGAATCCAGGTTGTGTTTTAACTTTGCCATTAATTAGCGTTGTGCTATATTAACTTAACTCTGATTCCATATTAGTTAAACATAATAATACTTGCCTTGGGAATTTTAAAAGGTATTTTAGAATTTCCAAAAAGATAACTTTTGAAGTAAAGTTTTTGTACCCAACACCTATTAATATAAGGACTGTTTATCTTGGAAATTCATCACATCCAATTTTTCAGGATTAATAATTCCAGGGCAGAGAGGAAGAGACAATAGAGATGGTGTCTAGTGAAGGAAAGGAGAAATAAACTAGTTTGCGTTTTTGTTAGGCCTATATAGCCCAAAAGAGAGAGAGGGGGAGATTATACGTTAATCTCTCAAGCCTCTTACCCAATTTCAGGTTTATAACATCCTGTAAGCAACACAGGTATATTCAATATTATCCTCATCTCCTATATCAAGAAACTAGATCTCATTTCTTGTGCAAATGTCACACACACAATAATGTCAACCGGTATACCAGAATAGAAATTTCCTGATTCCCAGATTATTCCTAACTTTCTGCTAAGCAATGACTAGCACACAGCTTCAGTGAAAACCCTGCCACAGGGTAGTTCTATTTTTAAATCTTGAGGAAACTCCATACTGTTTCCCAGAGTGGCTGCACCAGTTTGCATTCCCACCAACGGTGTAAGAGGGTTCCCCTTTCTCCACATCGGTGATCCAGCAATTGCACTACTAGGTATTAACCCAAAGGCTACAAAATACTAATTCAAATGAATTCATGCACACCCATGTTTATAGCAGCATAATTAACAATGGCCAAATTATGGAAAGAGCCCAAACGTCCATCCACTGATTAGTGGATAAAGAAGATGTGGTATATGCATACCACATGGAATACAGAATTTTTGCTCAGCCATAAAAAGAATGAAATCTTATCATTTGCAACAGTGTGGATGGAGCTAAAGGGTATTATGCTAAGCAAAATAAATCAGAGAAAGACAAACACAATATTATTTCACTCATATGTGGGATTTAAGAAACAGATGAATATAGGCGCAAAAAAAA
>NW_023242282.1:0-1433 GCF_002007445.2 Ailuropoda melanoleuca
CCCTAATTGCCAACATATGGACACCCACACACACACTCACCCACACACATAATCTCAGTTGTACAATTGCATCTCTTCAACTTAATAAAAGTTGGTTGACCTTTTTACCTAAGAAAATATTTTTTCTAAAAAACAAATAGTTTTTACTGTCTAGGTATATTAAATAAAAATTAGTAAGTTATATCTACAATGTAATTAATTAGTCAGAATGTTTCTGAGGCATGTTTCTGAAGTAAGGAACTAGAAGGACAGGGGTTGTTTCACATCCAGGGATAACACCCAGGATCAGCAGGGACTTTTGCTGGAGGTTACAATAGGGAATGAAGGGAAGATGAGTTAAGAAGAAAGGAAGGTGGGCTCTAGGTAACAATTCCATGTTTCTCATGTGAGCTACTGTAGATATTTCAAGTGTACATCTGCAGAACACTTAAATAGTTTTTTGCCCATGAGTGTATTTCAGTGTTTGTTCTCTCTGATAGTGTTTAGAAATTCAGAATGCTACCTTCTGTTACGAAGCTTTCATCTGAGACCATTCTGTCAAACAAGGAACCCAAGAGCAGGCTTTGGTTGAAACTAGCCATGTAATACCACACCAACCAATAGAAATGCTAATTCCAGTCTACCTGGACTATAGTCTAAGAAGTTTGACCTATATACTGTCAGTAAAATCTTAAGAGTATCCCCACCACAGTTAAGGGACTTTCTAGTAACATGTTCAGGTAAATACAATAGAAAATTATCATTACCTCATATCTAGAACTTTTTATAGACTTCATTACCTTATACTTATTTTTTATGATCTCCATTTTTTTTTCCAAACATGGTCTATATTAGAATTTAAATGAAAAGTCCTATGGAGTTGTGACCAGTAGAGCTGGTGAAATGCCCAGCCTAAGAGACTATGTTCTAATATTCAAAAATTAGGGCACTGAAGGGTCAGGGGAGCACGAAACTCATTCCTATATTGAAGGCAGAACCTTTAACATTGGTATAGTATCTTCTATATGAACCAAAAAATTAAAGAACTTTTGTTAAGTAGAATCTTGAAATAGAAGGAAAGAATATATTCTGGTCTTTGTAAGTATCTATGTGTTTAATTAACATACCGAGAAACCATTATATTCCAGGAAATATGATAAGATCTGAGGCTATTGCTGAGAATAAGACAGGCCCTTATCTCAAGATTATCACAGTCTCATTGGGAGACAAACAGTAAATAAACAATTTGATACAGCTCTGATGTAGGGATAATTGATACAGGAACACAGTGGAGATGTAGCCAGCCTCGTCTGCAGGAATTGAGATGGTATCTCAGAACTTATTCTCGACGCAGTGAGGAAAATATATTAAAATGATCAAAACAGGAGACAGGAAGTCCAGTTAGAGTATGAAGTTTTTATATCGAGTATGAGATCAAAGTGATCTGAAGTAGG
>NW_023242283.1:0-1433 GCF_002007445.2 Ailuropoda melanoleuca
AAATAGTATTTCCTATGTGTTTCTGGTTAGTTAGCCTGGATCTGCAGTTAGCTGTAACAGAAGGCTTAAGGAATAAAGAGTTACTCTGGCAAGTTAGGCAGAGACTACATCTACCTCTTACACTCTTGGGAAAAGGATGGCTTTCCTCTCCCTGGGAAGGCTGTGCCGGACTAGGAGAGAGTGGGGGCACCCAGCCATACAGCCAGCCAGCATATAAGCCAGTCATGACTGGAGGCGGTCGGACCCAGAGTTGACCCAGAGCAAATATACTGTGGGGTAAGAAGGGAGCATAACCCTGGGAGACTAGAGGGTTGAAAGCAGATCTTTGCATCAGAAGGACCTTGGTTGGAATCCTGGCACTACCATTAGCAGCTGTTTTCTCTTAGGCAAGTTACTTCTCTGTATCTTCTATTCCTTCTCTGTGAAATAAGAATAATGGCATCCTCTTCACATGTTGTGATGGGGATTCAATTAGATAATGTATGTAAATCGATCATCCCGTTGCTTGGCCCAATTGAATCCCTCCATGCCGGCTATGGTTTCTTCTCTTTCCCTCTCCTCCTTCTGGTGCTGATAGTATGTTGTCAAGGGAAGTAACCGTAATAGTACATGTATTGAGTAAATGCAGTAGAACTCTAAAAGACTTGGATTTTAGTCTTTGTAATTTTGCTAATTTATACCTAGTCCTTGGGCAAACACTTCACTTCTCTCTGCCTCCATTTAAATAAGCTACCAATGAGGGGATAAAACTTAAGGATTTCTACAGTCCTTTAGAACTATAATGGCCTGTGATTTTATATTTGGCGTTTTCATTGTCTGGGAGTATTATTCCCTTGATAAGGACCTGTAATACAGTATTTTTTCATGATGGTATTAAAGTCGACATCTAAGTTGCATTTCTTAAACAGTTCTTTGAAGAAAGCATTCACCAGAAGGGGTTCATCATCTCATAAATCTTATTGAACAGGTTTTGAAAATTAAATGCATTCCATGCTCTGTAAATACAGAGGTGTTCATTTTTTACTTTTTTATGACCTCTCTCTGCTGCATATATTTACCTTAATATATTACCAGTGACATGGAAATGGTATCAGATTCTGCCTCGTTCAGGAATCTTCCGGTTCTTTGAGCTCAGGACCTAGAGCTGACTTTACTAGTTTTTGGAAACCCATCCCTTACTGGAGCACCATCAGACACGACCCCAAAGGTGGCTTCTTCTGTGACATTTTTCAGCATAGTGTGTTCATTGTCACACTTAGAAATATTGTTTGTGTCCTGTATCCAGAGCCCTATTTTATCCTCTTCGGTTCCTCAGCCCTGACTTGCTCTCCTAAACTTGGTTTGTGGAATACAAGCCTCATGCTATCAAGAGTTTTAGGGTGAGAGAATGAAATATTTGGTCCAAGGCCACAGTGTCTGTCATTGTGTCTGAT
>NW_023242284.1:0-1433 GCF_002007445.2 Ailuropoda melanoleuca
AACATGTAGGTCTGGCATTCTTTTGTGGGCTTTCGTTCCAATGAGAGTTTAGTTTCCCGAGCCCTTGCAATGCTATTCTGGTCTGCTTCATTCTTCCGGTGCTCCTAGGGTTCCCACTCAGTGCCTACTGATGCTGTCTGCAAGGCAGGAAGGCACTTTCCTGGCTGCCTTCTGTTGTAGGACGTCATCCAAATAATGAAACGTATCTACCTAAAGATGATCTGAATTAAAGTTTTATATTAGTTTGTTCAGGCTGCCACAATAAAATATCATACACTGGGGGGCTTAAATGACAGAAATTTATTTTCTCCCAGTTCTGGAGTCTGGAAGTCCAAGACGAATGTGTCAGCAGGTTTGGTTTCTCCTGAGGCTTCTCTCCTTGGTGTGCAAATGGCTGCCTTCCCTCTGTGTCCTCACATGGTCTTCCCTCTGTGTGTGAGCCTCCCTGGTGTCTCTCTCTCTTCTTATAAGGACACCAGCCCTATTGGATGAGGGCCCCACCCTTATGACCTTGTTTAACCTCAATTACCTCTTTATAGGCCCTATGTCCAAATATAGTCATATTCGGGGTTAGGGCTTCAACATATAACTTTGCTAGAGGACACAATTCCATCCTTAACAAGGCTTATTGGACTCCAAGAAAAAGAAATCCATTCAGGCTAATTCAGATGTTTAGTATTAGTTCAATCCTATACATATGTCAGATGGAAGCTGATAAAGGTTTCTTCTGGAACCCCAGGGCAGGGAGTGTAGTTGGGCCTAAGCAAGGGTTAGAGCCAGAGACTGGAAACCATCTGGAATTAGGGCAGCTACTTTCACTCTGCCTCTCTTTCTCCATGCCTTTCTCCACTTCTCTATTGTTCTCCACTCTCTTGTCTCTCTCTTTTTCTCTGTCTTTGTCTTCAGATGGGTTTTCTCTGCTTTTCTGCACATGATAGCAAATGATCCCCCACATGGCCCCACCTGTCCCCTCAGATCAAGTGCCATCAAACAGTCTAGGACAGTTGCATCCAAAATCTAAATTCCTGAGAGCGAGAATCTGACTAACCAGCTTGGTCTGGTGCCCCAGCTGGGCCAGTCCACTACGGCCAGAGGCAAGTTTCTGTCTCTTGCTGCCTCACAGAGTCTGAGAAGCAGGCTGCCTGCTCCAAGGATAAAATCCCCACAGCCTATGCTGCTGAACAAATTGGAAGCAACCTAAAAGTAAAACAATAAGAGAAGGATCCATGAATGCAATAGAATATTATGCACATTTAATTACATAATAATTGTGAGCTAGGTAGAAACATGAGAAACTTGAAGCAAAAAAGCAAAATACAGAAGTATGTTTTCTCTAGTATTACAAGTGTGTAAAAATATGTATTGTATAGACAAAGATTAGAAAAAAGAAAAAATTCACATAATTATTGCATTACGTGGTGTCATGATTTTTT
>NW_023242285.1:0-1433 GCF_002007445.2 Ailuropoda melanoleuca
TTACTTCACAGGATTATTATGAGATCTTAATGAAATAGTATATGTGGAAGCAATTCGTAAGTGGTGTAGCACTATAAAAAGTACAGTGTTGTTAACATACGGCTGCTAGTAGAGTGCTTTATCACGTGGAACAAATTTTAGAATTGGATAGGACCCTGGCGGGGGAAACTTGAAATTCATGGGACGGTGGTTTTTGTTTCTGTTTCTGTACGCAGATAGGCTCTATTCTGTATTTTCCGTTGCTTAATACTTAAACCCCAAGAGTTAACATTCTGTGAGCTCCATTCTTACAGATAAAGAAAGTGTGACTTACTTTAGATCCAGCTCCCTGTCATTCTAGCTTATCAAAGAGGAAATGGAGTCTGAAGAAGAGTCAGTCCATCCATCTAGTATAATATATTGCTATATTTTCGTAAGTGTTTTTATCTTGCACACAAACTCGGCACCCCAATTAAATAGGAAACACAATAGCAAATAATTATATTGACCGTGTGATTAGAGAAGGACTTCTGTCACCGGCTTTATGATGGATCGATGTGCTGGATGACCTTCCCAACTGAACAGCGAACACACTGGATGAAGTATCATAAAGCAGTTGTAGCCTGTTGCTGAGCTGGCCGGAGAGTAAGCTCACTGTTGACTCACTAAACAAAGTGAAGCTAGGTATCCTGGCAGGTGACGAGGAGCCAGAGTCAGCTTTTGCTGTGGAGATTTTTGTAGTTCGATGACCTGGGGCTTCTGCTATGAAGAGTGGGACAGGGGAGCAGGGTGGAAAGCCTGTGGCCTGTGCAAGTTGATGAACCTAAAAAGAGCTTCCCGGAGAAGCCAGGAAACAAAAAGACTATATTTTCATTGAAAGGGTAAAGATAAGTGGGTCTGTAGTGATCCTGCTGCTGAGAACGATAGTTATAAGCCACCTTCACGTGGTATCTGGTCCCAATTCAGACAACAGGTGTGGTCCAAATAAACCTTTAGAGGAAAGTTTCATTAGCAGTGGCCCTGAGTTGATAGAGAGCAGCAGAAGTAGACACAGACCCTCTCTCGAGTCATTCATCTTCAATCTGGGTCTCAGATAATTCTTACAAATACAGTGTCTAAGGAAAATGAGCAGCTTACAGTTAAAACCCACAAGACCGTAGAGAAATAAGGCAGTATCATGAATGAGAACCAGCAGAAACACACCTTCAGGGACTTTGGTTATTGGATTAGATTAGATTCTTAGATTCAAAGAAATCGTTGAGATGCAGCCCGAAGAGACAGAAGAGTGAAGCGATGTGGAGAACGGAGGGATGAGGTCTAATCAGTTCCAGAAGGAGAAGAGAGGGAGAGAGTGGAAAGAGGCCCTTTGAAAGGGCGATAGCTGAGAACTTTCCAGAACTGTTGAATGACACCAGACCTCAGATTCAGGAAGACCTAGAAACCACAAGCAGGAT
>NW_023242286.1:0-1433 GCF_002007445.2 Ailuropoda melanoleuca
AAGAAGCAGGCTCCCAGCGGAGGAGCCCGATGTGGGACTCAATCCCAGAACGCCAGGATCACACCCTGAGCCGAACGCAGACGCTTTACGACTGCGCCACCCAGGCGCCCCATAAAGATTTTGAGATTATATAAATTTATATAAATGAAACCATTAAAAATTCCTATATTAACAGAAATTGGGTTTCCCGATATCTGATCTTAGTGATTTAATAACCAGATTAACTACTCAGCATTCTCATTAATGCACCCTTTGAAACTTCAATCAGTATCAAAATTATGTCCACACACAAAAAATTTTTAAGTATCAAATACAGAAATTTGATTTTAACAGGGCTACACTTAAACTTCAAATGGGAAAAAGCAAGCTATTAAAAATCTCTGGGTGGCTCAGCTGGTTAAGTGTCCAACTCTTGATTTCAGCTCATGACTCATCTTGGGGTTGTGAAACTGAGGCCCATGTCAGGCTCTATGCAGGGTGTGGGGCGTGTTTATGATTCTCTCTCTCCCTCTGCCCCTCCCCACCCCCCCAAAATCTCTTAAATCTAAGAAAGTGTCCAATAAATACTGATATGTACACAGTAAAAATCCATCTTTTACATATGGAAATTCAGTTATATTTTCATAGTATTTTAAATCCAAATAGTTGCAACCATTCAAAAAAATAAAATCTCAAAATTCCATTTCCTCTGAAATTCATCATTACTTCTTCAAGTTATATATAATATAAGTCTAGAGATATCCATAGTCAAGAACTTACCGATTCATGGCAGGATCATTCATGAAAGCTCGGTAACCCTGCAAGTAAAACTTGCAGAGTGTCAGAACACCCAAGGCAACAAAGGAAACCGTGAAGACCAAACCCAAAAGCGAATAAGGAGTGCTGCAGCATTCAGCAATACTAGAAAAAGGGGGGTGGGAAAATATTGACAGATAAAAATTTTCCATTTGAAATAAAACCATCTTAAGCCTTCAAATAACCACCAACCTTGATCTGATTCTCATCAATTAAAACACCCCAAACCAAAATTTGGGGTAAAAAAATCACCTAACCACTGCAATAATAATTTAAATCCATTCTTCTATTATCCTAATCTGCATTTTTAAAATCTCTTTAGCAAATATTCAGTACATAGCACCATATCTGAAATGTCTTCTCTATTTTTATTTATCTATCACCTCTTTCAAAAGCAGTAAGGACTTAAATTTTCTTCAAGCCCTAAGAAACATATAATTAACATGCTGATAGTATTCAAAAAAGACTCGTATAGTTGCCCACAGGTCCTTCTGAAAAATGTTGGCTGCACAAATTGTTCATAGTCCAATTTGTGCTAATATGATTACTTGTCAAAACTCCTTATTTGGGGGCGCCTGGGTGGCATAGCAGTTAAGCGTCTGCCTTCGGCTCAGGGCGTGATCCCGGCGTTACGGGAT
>NW_023242287.1:0-1433 GCF_002007445.2 Ailuropoda melanoleuca
GCTTGTTGAATTTGTTCTTTAAAAAAAAAAAAAAAAAGGAAGGAAGGAAGGAAAGTAGAAAGAAGGAAGGAAAGGCGGGCCAGCAGGCCCTCTGTTACACACACTGTGCCTGGCCGGGAATGTAAGTGGTGGACTGAATCTTCAGAGTGGAGGCGCCATTTCTCTTTCTCTGTCCTTCTAGGGGCCTGGGTTGTAAATTTAACTACAGAATTAAATCACAGAAAAATGCTGCATCATAAACTGACCAAGTTTTAGGTCAATGGACCAGGTGTTATGCTTTCTCTCTGCTGGTGTCTTCAGTCTTCGTGACTACATGCTTTTACTAAGCTTTTTTCTCTGATATTGTAGCTCTTGCAGGGGTAGAAGAGGATCTGAGGCCCCTGCCATTGGGGCAGGAGAACCCCATGTATGACCTGTGAGAGAAAAGGGCAGTAAGCCTAGATGGTCATGGGGAAAAGGCAGAACCCAGATAACCTAAGGTTCATGGCACACACAGGAATGTTAATTAGATGAAAATGGCCCTGGCTTACAAGGGAATTCCCTAGCCCTCCATGAGCGCTAGCAGATTCATACCTAGTTGTGCCCAAGTCATATACCATCTGTTCCTCAGAGCATATGAAGAATTGGAAGAGTCAGAGTTAAAAACAAGGCCCAACTATTCTTCCAGCATGACCAAGGATGAAGCATTTTCCATGTACTAGCAACTTCAGATTGGACCTTGAACTCTGATCAAAACAGGTCAAGCAGAGGATGTAAAAACCAGGCAGATTCTTAGTGGTGTCAAGAAACTTCTCAGACAATTCAAAGTGGGTGGGCTTGGAGTCAAGGGAGTTGGATGGCAAAGCGGGCATTTTCTTAATGTCAACTATTTATACTAATGTGCACAATGGCCAGGCAAATGCAATTTAATTCAAGGTAGACTTTTGTGAAAGGTTCCCAGAAAGTCTTCACAGAGGATGATAAGAGAGAACTGGCTAGCAAGAGTAAAGAACTTGGAATCAAACTTTGTAAGTCAGAAGAGGCAGATCTAAGATCTAAACAGATAAGGTAGCAAATCCAGAAAGTCTAGTTAAAGCAGCAGAGACTAAGCAGCCAGGCAGGATGCAGAACAAGGAGGTCAGGAACAAAGAGTAGGTCTGGCAAGGAAAAAGGATCTACAATGGACACTGCACCTGTTGGGTGTGGATGGCAACCCTTTCGATTTGTAAGTGTCAATGTAGATGAGTCCCAGGATACACACTTGAGTCTTTCTGACCAGGAGCCAACTATTTAAGGTCCAGCCCCTCATAAAACATCTTTTTTTAAGCTGATGAGCCCTATGAACACAAGGTCTGATGTCAATACAGTCAAGAGACTGGTTTCAGAAGATGTGGTCCATATATACAATGGAATATTACTCAGCTATCAAAAAGAACAATTTCTCAACATTTGCT
>NW_023242288.1:0-172 GCF_002007445.2 Ailuropoda melanoleuca
CTGAACCTTTTCATTCATGCTCCCTTACTCACGAGAGATGACGATCGTTGATATTTCCCTGGACTGTGTAGTGACACGGTGACCACTATGGGGCACTCTCGTCAGGCTTCTGCGACCACTTTCCCTCATGTTTCCCTATTCACGAAGGGTGATGATAGTGCTAAGACGGTCC
>NW_023242288.1:457-711 GCF_002007445.2 Ailuropoda melanoleuca
GAATCGGAGTCCCCAGTGGAAAGGCTGCTGTTCGGTGGAGGTGTTTTCCTGGACACTCTGCTTTACTACCAATTAGAAGGGCGCTGAGTCTTCGAAAATCCCGAACCTTTTAATTCATGCTCCCTTACTCACGAGAGATGATGATCGTTGATATTTCCTTGGACTGTGTGGTCTCACAGACTCCTATGGGGCACTCTCGTCAGGCTTCCGCGACCATTTTCCCTCATGTTTCCCTATTCACGAAGGGTGATGAT
>NW_023242289.1:0-1433 GCF_002007445.2 Ailuropoda melanoleuca
TGTAAACTGGAGTTTTTACAGACTCTCTTCTCCCCTGGTGCTTAAATGAAACCTTGCAGAATAGCCTGACATTATTGGCAAAAATGAACAAGAACTGGATTTAGAGGTAGGTGACTGTATTTGAGCAGATTTGTTTCAGGACATAGTGAAAGCCGAGTGTCTTGTGGCTCAAACAGAGAGCATTAACCCCTCCATGACATAGAAAGTGCCCTAGATGTCTCCAGTTGTGTGTTCTTGCTTATTAAATAAGAAGGATGAACACCAGCATTTAAATCTATCTCCTCTAATCTCTTCCCGACAAGCAGATGGGATTCTCTTCTTTTCAAAGCTTTGGCACATGCTGGAGATAAATGTATATAACACATTAGATTCTCACGAAATTGGCGTATGCTGCACTCCCCTGCTGTCAAAGCACTGTATGGATTTCCAAACAAACCATATATCCTTTTAGAGGAGATCCTTACTGCTGTTTGACATTTGGGTATGAAACTAGAATGGAAATCGGAACGTAAAGGCAAGTAAAAATGAACCGCATTAGTTGAAAGAGTTAACACCGTTTCGTGTAAACACACGTACTGGCAGGCTCAGAAGTGACTGTTTGGTGACATGATGTATCACACCGTGGGCCACCAGAGATGAAGGGGTTCAGAAGAAACTTTAAAAAAAAAAATAACAGTCTCTAAAAATGGTTTATGATACTGTTGGAGCTGCTCAACTTTTTTTTTTTTTTGAAATAAAACCACATAAACTCCAAGCTATATCCAGAATCCAACAGAGAAGAGCAGAGCTGTGGCACTTAGAGCCTGGGTGGGGAGGGGGAGTCAAGCTCTGGGCCCCCATCCAAGCCCCCAACACCTTCCCCAAGGCAACTAGTGGAATGTATAGGGCTACTCAGAATATTTTGAAAACCAAGAGGAGAAAAGGGGGCCCTGATGTTCCACATCGTAGAAGATACACATTTCAGTCTGGAATGGGCAGTTCTCACGGTGATCCTTGTCTGGGTGTGTGTTTGTATGTTTGTTTATTTATTTATTTATAAAATATTTTGTTTATTTGTTTGACGGAGAAAGACAGCCCAAGCAGGGGGAGCAGCAGAAGGAGAGGGAGAAGCAGGCTCTCCGCTAAGCAGGGAGCCCGATGTGGGGCTCGGTCCCAAGACCCTGGGATCATGACCTGAGCCGAAGGCAGATGCTTAACCAATTGAGCCACCCAGATGCCCCTGGGTGTATGTTTTAAAAATTGCCTTTGGTCATCTCAGGCCAGCCATGCTTCTTCTTAGGTCTAGCTTGGTATGTTTGGGCAAATTCTTGTGCCACAGTCACGTGGACAAGTTGCCTTTTTTGAAAATATTAAAAGCTTAAATAAATTCAAGTCAAAGGGAAGTCATAAAGGCACCAGTGAGATTCCACTGTTTGGCTTCTGTCTTAATAAAC
>NW_023242291.1:0-1433 GCF_002007445.2 Ailuropoda melanoleuca
TCTTGGAGGAGTTTTCTGTTCCAAAACCAGTCACTAGTGGGATTTTATGTCTCGACCAAATGTGGCTTCATGGACTGGCCAGATTTTCAGTGGCTCTGCCGGGATGGGTCAGGCCAAGGAAATGCAGGAGCAGATCAGAGGGCGCTCCCCTTCTATCCGGTTCTGAGAGACCATGGTTCCACGTGTAAAATGCTCAATCATTCAAATATTTGTATAACAGAAGCGTTAAATGTCGTAAGCATTTATTGGATGCCTGCTGTGTGCACACCTAGGGGGCGCTCTGCAGTTCCTGGGACAGTGTGGGTGGGCGAAGGGAGGGAGAGGCTGGTGGAGGGTGGAGGCGACCTCAAACTGGACCTTGAAGGACCATCAGTTCCTGTAGGTCCGTACTTGGTTGTGCGGGTGTGCTGTAGACAGGGCCTGGGGCTGGCCTGCTTGGCAGCCAGGTGGCTGAATGAAGGCCCAGCTGAGGAAATCGTGGACAGGAGAGAGAAGAGCGCTGCCAGCAGGGACCTGACTGTGGGGGCTGGGCTGTCAGACAGGGTGTGCTGCAGGCCAGCACTGGCCCCAAGCTGGGGTGGTGTTGTGGAGAGGCACGGGGAAGGTTCCACTTGTTCCCCAAGGGCAGCAGGAAGACCTTGCAGACTTCGAGCTGGGGAGTGACGCTGTCCCCTGACTGGCAGAGCCGAGACCAGAACCAGAGGCATCAGTGCGGGACAGTGATGGAGGGGAGGGTGGAGACGTGGGAAATGGTTCAGGGTTTAGGAGGATGTGGACATTGGCTGAACATGGGTGGCATGCTTCAGGGAGGAGAGGAAAGGGGGCCCTCAGTTTCTTGGATTGCCGTTCGTGGAGATTAGGTCATGGAAGGAGTTGGTGACCTGATCAGGAGGAGAAACTGAGCCCAGATCCAGGGTGGTGGGGACAGCAGGTGGGTTTTTAAATGTCAGACGCTGGCAGCCCCGGGAGGGCCAGGAGCTGCTGGTGGGAGGAGGTGTGAGGGGGTGCAGGAGGCAGGGGGCGCTCGTTGGTCTTCTGCCTGCTCGGTGGGGGTTGTCCCAGGGCTGGACATTGTGAGAAGTGGGCATGAGGTGTGGCCACTGGGGCAGAGCTGACTTCTGCGAGGTGGGGAGTGTGTGGCTGACTTGGCGGTGGTGCCCGGAGGCAGCTGTTTGAGAACCCTTTACCTGGAGATGGTCAGGAGCATCTGGAGAGAGCGTGGTTTCCTGCAAAGTGGGAGGAAGGCGGGGTTGGGGGCTTGGCTGTGGGGAGTGGTGGTCAGGAATGTGTGGAAGAGTCTTAGGAGCCTCCGGACAGGCTGGCAGGAAAGGGGGTACGCTGGCATGGGGGCGGAGAGAGAGGTAGAAGGCGGTCAGGAGGATTGAGGGAAGATGGGGCTCTGGGGTGGCTGGCCGCCACGCTGTGTGCTTTCC
>NW_023242292.1:0-1763 GCF_002007445.2 Ailuropoda melanoleuca
TTCTTTCTCTCTTTTGTTCAACTTCATTATTTTCCATTATTTTGTCTTCTAAGACATGAATTAATTCCCCTGCTTCTTCCAGCCTGCTGTTCATTGCATCAAGACTGTTTCCAGTATTTTTTATTGCATTCTTCATCTTTGATCAATTCTAACTCTTTTATCTATGTAGTAAGGGTCTTACTGATTTCTTTTCTCAAGCCCAGTGAATATCCATATGATTGTTGCTTTAAATTCTTCACCAGGTATGTTACTTAAATCTGTTTCACTTAGATCTCTGTCCGTGGTCTTATTTTGTTCTTTCATTTGGGGTAAATCCGTCTGTCTTGGCATTTTGTCTAAGTCTCTGCCTTCTTCTGTTACAAAATCCAGTTATGTCTCCTGCTCCTGAAAGTAATGGCATTATGAAGAAGTCATACAGTACCCGGGGCCTGGCACTTCAGGGGGTACCCCTGGTGTGTGCTGCATTTTCTTTGCTGTTATGTTGTGGCCTCTCTGTCATTCAGGCCAGTCATCTGCAGAAGCTCTACTTGCCTGCTGTGGGCAGTGTTTTGTCCCTGGTCTGAATGTGGTGAGTTTTAACTAGGTGTGGTCCAGTCTGCTTGTGAAAAGAGACCTGACACCAACTTCACCAGATCTGAGACCCTGCAGAACTCTGGACTGGAGACAAGGTGTGGGCAAGGGTTTGTGCTGGTCTTCTCGGAGGGGGGAGGGTTGCTGCCATGCTGGGATGGAGGCAGGCTTGACCAAGAAGGGCAGTCCTGCCAGAGCGCAGGGGGTATGGGGCTTGGTGTAAGGAAGTTAGGCAGCCAGCATCCAAGCTGTGCTGTTTCCCACAGGTGGCTCTGTTTATCCTGAGGGATGTGGACATAATAAATATAGTCTAATCATGTCCTTTGATACATATGTACTATAGAGAAGAAGAGAAGGGACTGTGAAGACTAATGAACAATCTCTGACATATAAACTATGTTACTTGCCCAAGATCACACAATTAGAATGTGTCCAGTTGTAGATAGGAATTCAAATCTACCTGATTCTTCATGCTGTGCTGTTAACTATACAAATGTGCAAAAAATGAACCAAGAATTTGTGTTTGTGACATTGTATCTTGTAGATGCATCTATAACAAGTGGCTTTTCCATGAAAAGTCTTTAAGTTAGTGTGCATTTCTAGGACTTAGAAGTTAACTATAGTCCCACGAAAATGGAGAATATTTAATAAGATACTTAACCTTATTTTAAGGATTTTTGTAATAAAACAAAAATAATTTATTAACTGGAAATTTATAGTCAATAAAGATGATTTTACTGCAACACTTCAGAGACATTGTTTCAGAACATAATTACTTATTTAATACTCATCAATTATATTTAATTCAGAATAAGTGTGATGGTTGATTGCTAAAAATATGAGGAAAAAATATTGATAATAAGTGACACCTCATAGGCAGTGTAAACTTCCTTCCATATTAAAGTCACAAGTACTTGATTTTTCCAGAATTATACTGAATGTGCTAACATTTGTACACTTGTCTCTGAATCAGGTTGGTTGTATCTTTACCAGAATATCTAAGTTTCTTCCTCTGTAATTTCTAGCCCTCCTCAACTCATTTTTTGGGTATGGGCAAGAGAATAGTCCCAATATTTTCATTTTATTTCAACTCAATGTCTAGCATCTTCTCAGTTGTCTTCCACAGATTTATCTTCCCCAAGTTCATAATTACTGCTGGTCTGGGTACCCCTAAGCTCAAATAGTGAGGATTC
>NW_023242293.1:0-1433 GCF_002007445.2 Ailuropoda melanoleuca
CAAGCACGCCCAGCGTTTTCATTCTACCTTTGAGCTCTGTTGGCGCGCATCTGTTTTCCAGTCTGAAATGCCCACTTTTCTGTCCTTGCATTAGCGCGATTCTTCACTCCAGGGCCAGCTCCTGAGTCTCCTCCTTCCACAGAAGACCCTCGCTAAGTGGAGCCCAGGCATTTTTTATCTCCTTTTAACAATCCAACCCATACTCACGTCTTTGTCACACATCTCAGGGCTTGATTCTATGTGACCTTGTATTGATCGCTAGTTCTTCTATGTATACACATCTTTCTCCTGAACCAGATGGTAAGTTCCTTAAAGACAAAACTTCATTGTGTCTATCGCACGTGTGTTGAGTGATTGAAAGCAGCCCCTCTGTAGGCACATGAAATTGGGCTGGAAACAGACAGAGGGAAGCTCACCAGAAGAGTGGCCACTCGGTATTTCATTTCTTTTTCTCTTGTTTAGTTCAGTCTCTTGACTAGAAGGCAAGCTCAGCATTGAAATGTTCAATAAATATGCAGTGCATTATAATTTGGCATATACAGCAGCCACGATCGCTCCGGAATACGTGGACCCCGGAAGCCACGTGCACTGTATTTCCCCTACCCCAAATGGATGGAAAGTGACGTGCATGTAAGACTGGAGACCTGGGGGCGCCTGGGTGGCTCAGTCATTAAGCGACTGCCTGCAGCTCAGGGCATGGTCCCAGAGTCCTGGGATCGAGCCCCGCATCAGGCTCCCGGCCCTGCTGGGAGCCTGCTTCTTCATCTCCCACTCACCCTGCTTGTGTTCCCTCTCTCGCTGCCTGTCTCTCTGTCAAATAAATAAATAAAACCTTAAAAAAAAAAAAAAGACTGGAGACCTGGCTTTATTTACGTCCCTGTTTTTCTGGACCCTGAATGTAATACGAGCCCCGTAATTGAGAGGAGTCTCACTCAATGCAGATGCACAATTATATTTTCAAACCAGTTTGAAGAGAGGGAGCGAAGATTAAGATGTTCTTCGGATACAGCGTCTGAGTTAAGAGAGGCAGCATCCTCAGCAGCAATGAGAAAACACGAAGAACAATTTCCTAGTGTGACAAGTGCCCTCACTCAGTTTGTGTCACGGCCACGTGGTTTAAGGGGGTTGCTTCTCATAGATCCTTCAAAGCTACTCAGTGCCTGGGGTTACACATGATTTGAATTTCAGACTTCTTAGTAATAACATCAGAAGTTTGTCTTATAATAAAATCCCTAGTGGGGCGCCTGGGTGGCTCAGTCAGTTAAGCGTCTGACTCGTGGTTTCAGCTCAAGTCATGATCTCCAGGTTGCGGGATCGCCGCCCCCCCCGCCGTGGGGCTCCACGGTCAGCGTGGAGACTGCTTGGAATTCTCTCCCTTGCTCCCCTCTCCTTGTGCTCTCTCTCAAATAAATAAATAACATCTTTAAAAAAAA
>NW_023242294.1:0-1433 GCF_002007445.2 Ailuropoda melanoleuca
TTTCTGCGGAATTCCTGCCAAAAATGCATGAGCTGGTCAGGACAGGAAGAATTACCACATGGACTCAAGTTGAGGGTCATGCTATATAGAATGGAAGGCCTGCTCCCTTTAAACTTGTCAAAGACACAAAAGACAGAATAACACTGAGAGACTAAATCAGGATGGAAGAATCAGAAAAGACCTAACAATTAAATGCCACATGGTGTCTTGGATAGGATCCAGAAGCAGAATGGGAAAGTTGTCACTGTTGGGGCATCTGACAAGATTTGAATGGGAACTTGGGCTTGAATGGTAATATTGTATCAATTTTAAATTCCTGATTTGGAGGGTTATATGACTTATTCAAGAAAGTATGCTTGTTTGGGGAACAGAAATATTGTATTGTTTGGAGTGAGGGGACACTATGTCTACATCTTACTCCTGAAACTTCAGAAAAAGATAAAAGATAATGGCTATATATTTATATACAGAGAGAGATAGATTGGGAGACAGAACAAATGTGGCAAAATTCAACAACTGGAAGATCTGGTAGATATACACCAATATTGAAGCGCGCATGACTATTAGAAAAATGGAATTATTTCCATTTAAATTTAAGGTGGGTATTCATATCATTTATTAGTTCAACAAATACTGGGATTCTGCATTGTTTGTCCCACTATTTTGGGTGCAAGATTTACAGAGGGAGCAAGAAAAACAATCTAGACTCTAGTAGAATTCATATAACTATGGAGGTCTGTGATTCCTTTTCTGAAGTAATTAACTCATTACAACATTATTTTCATTTATGCTATTTTTAGACATTCCAATGACCTTGTGGAAGTCGGTGAGGAAATATGAGTAGAAAATCATAATATTCAACAAATATAATAAACATATGCCCTGAAGTCTGTACTTTATAGCAAACATACTCTATTCCCTAATTTCTGGGATCTTGAGTCTAGAAGGTATGTCATTTCCATTATCATTACCAGAATTATGAATAGAGGTTGCCTTTTTTTTTTTTTAACTTTTTCAAGGACCTTTGCAAGTATGATCTCGTTTTATCAGGGCTGAAAGCAGTCTAGTAGTGCGCTGCCTCCTCAAATAATAAATACTGTATTTCTTTCCTTCCAGCTCCCAGTTCCTTAAATTTCAAAGGTCAGCAGCATTCTGAATAAAAGAGTAGAGACCAAAAAGTCTTATAAATTGTGGTGGAGGCCCTCAGTGGAAACATTATTTTTAAAGTGCTTTAATCAAAACAATAAAGAAGGTGGTTTCTACAAAATATTGACACATTTCTTCCAACTTCAATTTTTTTAAGCAATAAAACTTTTATTGACTTTAATTTATTCTTTATTCTGTTCTGTATCTATCATAAGTATAGACTTCCAAAACCCAAAATATATTACAATTCTTAAGAATGTTTGCAATCTCATGAAGGGTCTATGTTT
>NW_023242295.1:0-1434 GCF_002007445.2 Ailuropoda melanoleuca
CAGCCTTACATTTTTAAGAATCATTCTTGCTGCTGTAGAGAACAGATGGGGAGTGAGGGAGGTGACAGGGAGACCATGTGGACCCTGAGTGATACAAAGTGTGGCCTAATTTCCGATTATGTTCCCCATGAGGTCTGGCTCTACTTGTTTCAGTCCTTGAATTTCCATGAGATAACACTGCAAATCCTTTTTTTAACACACACACCCCCCCTTTCCTTAAACCAGATTGCCAAAGATTCTAATGAATGTTAAACATATTCAAGACTTGGGCATTTTGGCTTTTTATATATTTTGGCTTACGAGCTAAAAGGTAGTAGAATTTTAAAAATATGTTACCTTTTTTATACATCATAGAAAGTGCTTGCACATTGAGGAGTTGATGTCAGACTGTTAAATTGTTGAACAGAATTATTTTTCCAGGTCACTGGCTTAAACCCATACAAAAAGGTCAGTTCCCAAAGATTATCTATCTGATCCTTTGTGACATAAATGTTTCAAGAGTTTCTAACTCAATGAATATTCTCATCCAGTATCAATTAAATAAATTTGATTCAATTTTTATATCTACGGATAACTATTTTGTCATTCTGAGTCTTTGCAAGTAGGTATGCCTCTCCTTTTAGAGACAAAACAATTCAAAGATTTTATAAAGAATCCATTAATCTTTAATTTCATATCCTACCAACTCACACACATACAGAGATCACATGCATATGTATCATTTTTATATGTGTAAATACTTTTTGGCTACTTTTTTTATGGCATTTCCAATGAAATATTACAAAATCAACCATAAGTGTTTCAAAATGGGCCTAGGAGGGAAGTTAGCAAACATTCTGTCACTATCTTAGTAACATGAGACATTTTGCCACTACCCCTTTAATGAATATATCTAACTAGTACAAGAAATTAAAAACAAACAAACTAGTTTTAGGTCAGACTATCCTTTAAAAATATTAAGGGTTCATTAAAATGCATGCCCAAATAGGTAAATACTCTTTATCTTTTATTTATATTGTTGGTCATATTTCTATAGGGTAATTTTTATTTTTTGGATGGGGTAAATTAATAGCATTATAGGCTCTACATTATTTTATAATTTTGCCATCATTAAAAAATGGTGGGTGAATAGTATCTTAGTTGTGCCACATGTTTATTACTTTATTCTTTTTATTTAAAATATTTGCTAAAAATAACATTTGTAATAAACATTTTCCCATTCACAAAATTCTTAAAAACATTACCATTAGAGAAAATAAAATTCAGACTATGCATCTGTTAAAGAAGAGTATTTTGCTCAGGGCACCTGGGTGGCACAGCGGTTAAGTGTCTGCCTTCGGCTCAGGGCGTGATCCCGGTGTTGTGGGATAGGGCCCCACATCAGGCTCCTCCGCTATGAGCCTGCTTCTTCCTCTCCCACTCCCCCTGCTTGTG
>NW_023242296.1:0-1434 GCF_002007445.2 Ailuropoda melanoleuca
AATTGCATTGTTATTAAGGACAATGACATCGACCACACCAAGCTAGGGAATAAATTTTTAAAAACAGCTTTTAGGTTTACATGGAAAGCCTCCGCCCGAGATCTTTCTAGCAGACTACCCGGCAAGACTGATGGGAAGATGCTAATGCTCTATATACTTGCTTTTGGGCTGGGAAGACTGAGGCTTAGTTAAGGGAGATGTCATGGCAGAGTTAGTGCCAGAACCCAGACCTGGACACAGAGGTCCTGCCTCTTCCCTGGCCAGGGCTCTCCCCATCTCCTTCCCTTTCATCAGCCCCCTGACAAGGCAAGAAACCAACAAGGAACCCCAAAGGGCCATCTGGTGAGAGGCAGGGGGTGAAGTGTGCTTGGCATTTTATTCTAGAAAATTCCAGAAGCCCAGTGACTAGGCACTGACGTTTTGTGTCACTGGTAAAAGCTCTGAGGGGCAGTCCTTCTGAATGGTGGCTGTTTAAAGCAGTACAGGAGCCTGAGAAAGGCGGACCAGGCATACAGGAGTTGAGCTGAGGAACTCAGGCCTCCCTTCGCCAGCCAGTTCGAGGCCACAACACAAGAGCCTGGGTGGGGGGGGAGCAGGACAGGGACCCTGCTGGACTGGGGTGCAAAGGGGAGGCTGGGAGTTCTGCTCAGAGCCCAGCGACCTGGTGGCGCGCCTGGCCCTGCTTCATCAGAGTGGGTACACTGTCTGCGGCCGACTGCACTTGTATGCCTCTAGAGTTAGGAAGCTCACTCTCCTTGTGCTTTGCTCTGGGGGCCTATTTGCTCTAAGACTCCCTCAGCTCCTGCAGAGAGTGGAGGGATAGGTGGTTCCTGCCCAGATAACTGGAGGCCGTGTAGAACCGGAGGCCAGAGCCTTTTGGAAGAACAAGGACTCACCCCATGAGAACTGCCCCCAAAGCAGGGATTATGGAGGTGTCTCTGACTCCTGGGAGAGAATGAATGAATGAATGTATGAAAGAACAAAAGACCTACATTTATTGAGCATCTCTGTGCCAAGCCCTGCGCCAGCCTTTCTTTCATCTGCACAACAGCCCTGAGAGGTTGGTCCACTGGGTAGTGGACGGAGGCTCAGAGAGGTGCAGAGCTTTGCCCAGGGTCACACAGCATATGAGAGCAGAGCCAGGAGAGGAGTCCTCTGACGTCCTCGGCCAGGCTCCCCCAGCAGCCAGCCTCCACAGGGACTGTAAGGTCAGCCTTCGTGCTGCAGTGAGGGCCAGGCTCTCCCAATGCCCAGAGTCAGCACCCTGGCAGCCCGTGTACGACCCACCTCCAACCCTCTGATAGTCCCTGGCAGTCTGTTTGGGGGAAACTGCATTTGTTTGTCTTCCCCTCCCCAGCCCGTGGGCTCCGGGGGCCAGGGACCCCGTCTGATTCATCACTAGGCACAACACAGCTCAATAAATGTTTACTGAAT
>NW_023242297.1:0-1434 GCF_002007445.2 Ailuropoda melanoleuca
TCTCCCATTCCCCCTGCTTGTGTTCCCTCTCTCGCTGCCTCTCTCTCTGTCAAATAAATAAATAAAATCTTTAAAAACAAAAAAACAAAAAACAGGAATCAAGTCTGTCTGGTTCTCCCCCTTTATATCCTTGAAAACTAGCACATTTGTTATTCCTTTCACATGGAATCATGATCATTCCATATTAATCACTATGCTTTTGACTTCTTATAAATTAATTCAATATTCTCATTAAGTCAACTCCATCTTCAACAAAACAACAAATTTATAGTTCCTCAGGTTTTTTCCTCAATCTTCTTGAACTCTAGGATCCACAATGGCAAGAACTATGTTTTATTTGTCTTTGTCTTTAAGTTTGACACAGCATCTGGCACATAAGAGCTTTGCAATAAATATTTATTAAAAAGAAAAAAAAAGAAAGCTAGGAAGGTTTTTAGTTATACCTCATCAAATAGGACATAGTATTAGAGAGAAAGTGTTTTTTATTTCAGTTGTTTTTTGATTACTAAAAAGTTATTCATTAAAAATGATGTTTAATAATGACCAAGTAAGCTTTTGCCTCTGATGGTTTTTTAACTACCAACATGTGTTGGGAGATTTAAAAAAAAAAAAAAAGTGTGCACTCAGGGGTTATAAAAAAAATACTGCCGTGTCTCACAGTCAAATAAAAGGATACATTATGAAAAATAGTGTTCTGCTTTTCCTTATTTTATTCTGAAATACATGACACTTCTTAGTATCTAAATGCCTTTCACATAATTCCAGGATGACTTTTAACTGTTTTAACAATGTTTATCTTCAATCCTTTATCACCTTTTGCCACCAAGCTACTTAAAATCATTTTAGATGTTGAGAGTTAATCTGGCTATCACACGCTAAAGCCCACAATATCTCCTATATATTGAAAATGAGATATCAAGTAAAAATATCAGTCTGAAGTATTGTCAAGCCTAGAAAATTGGTGCCTCGCTGTCTGTACCTTATGTCAACGCAGGCGGAGCATATTGAACTTAACATACGGAGTGAGAGAGAATTCTGGGGAAATAATAGCAATTTCCTTAACCTAAGCAGTTACAACACCAAAATACAGTAATGATCATGAACAACACAGCTGTTATCTATAGCCTACTACATGACAGTAAACCGTCTCTGTGACGCTTGAAATTAAGGAGTTCAAAGAAATCTACAAAATTAACAATAACAGCCAGTTCACTACGCATGACATTTTTAAAATGAAAGTTGCATAGATTCCTTGTATTTTAGTGAAATCATGTGGGTGAAGAGCTTCCTAAATTGTAAATCAAAGTATATTTTATATTTTTAACATTCTCCTTTGAGAGTTTAAATACAGTTTAAACTCTCTACAGTTTAACCTCTAAACAGAGTTTAAATACAGTAAATACAGTTTATAGTATATTATGATACCAAGTGACA
>NW_023242298.1:0-1434 GCF_002007445.2 Ailuropoda melanoleuca
GTATACCGCAGTCCTTGTTCATCAGATCACCCTAAAATATGGTCTTTACAGCGTTTATTACTAGCTGAAATTACCTTATTTGCTATGTGCTTATTGTTGCTAGATATCCTTTCACTAGAATGTAAGCTGCTTGAGAGAAGGGGTCATGTTTCTCTGTATTCTTGTTCTCTGCTCCAACCCCAGAATTCACCCAGAGCCTAGCTCAGCGGCCACTGAAAGAGTACGTGTGGCCTGAATGAACTCAGATACACCCATTAAATTCCAAGTTAATGCAGAGTTAGCCCAAAACACTACCACATCACATTAGTAGCCTGTTAAGTGACACTTTCCTGGGAAGTCTAAAAACTGTTATCAGCGAAAGTGAGTTCAGGATAACAAAACTAATAATTGTGGTGTACTGGGGGTGATCAAATTATGGACTAATTTGAAAGAAAAATGTCTTATTCCCTTGTTTTTTAAGAAAATGAGTTTTTAAGTCATATAAAACACAGTTCTCCCAGTCTGTGTTAAGCCTCTTAGACAGCACAAATACAGTTTGCGTAGAAAGAACCGGACATGTTTCCTATGGCAACTCTGTGTAATCTCAAACGGTGTCTCCGTAGGGGATGTTCATAAATGTGGCAGCTGATTTCTGAATAATAAATAACTGTAAGCAATTATAGCTCTGACATTTACGTGGCAATATATGTGGGTGGGTTTTTTTGCATACTAAATGCATTTGACCTTCATGTAAGTAAATACTGGGTTTTAAATTTGTATTTTTTTAATTATCTGCCAGAAGTACCCTTGACGTTGAACAAAAATACCCCAGACTGCTAGAGAAACGGCACAGCTTACCCAATGTCAGTACAAGGTTTAGAAAAACAGCGCACGCGAGGGGAACGGACTCATCTCTTGGGTTTTTCATTTCTTTCTATCCTTTCTGTGCTGATTTTTTTATTTGGAGATACTTTGCTTTTAAGCAATCATTTGATTTTCATTTTTACTTATAAGTGTACCAACTATGATAAAGTTTCATGGCAATTCTAGAAATAAGGTGTTCTGATGTGCCGACAGGAGGGCCATCAGTTCCCCACACACAGCGGTAAGGCCTCAGAAGAAGCCATAAGTGTGGGAACGGGGGGGCACAGCCTGAAGCCTGAGAACACATGGACTTTCCCCACTCAGGGTCCTGTGTGTGTCTACGCAAGTGTCTACTTGTGTCTGTGTGTGCATGTCTATGTGTATATATCTGTGTGCTTCTGGTTCTGTCTGGACGTCTGTGTGTGTGTCTTGTAGGCTGTGTTACTGCAAATAAAATGCTCCCTTTGCTAATAACCACAACTGCTTTTAGTGACCAGAAGACAGTGTCTTAAGTGGTTTGTGTAAACATGATAGTTTGTTACCTACATGTGGGTCTTTAGTGTGATTTTGACACTTCAGGAAACTATTGGG
>NW_023242299.1:0-1434 GCF_002007445.2 Ailuropoda melanoleuca
CTCTCTCTCTCTCTCTCTCTAATAAACAAATAAATAATCTTTAATAATAAAATAAATAGATACCCTTTCTTTACATAATCTTATTCTTAAGATTCATATTCAGTAGGTGATGTTTATTATAGTTAATGGCAGGTAGCAGGAATGGCAGTCAGTGTTTCAGACCAGTGGTTCTCCAAGTGTGCTTCCTAGACCAGTGGCACTGGCATCCCTTGGGAATTTTTTAGAAATTACCAGGTCCTACCCCAGACCTACTGTATCAGAAACTCTGGGGATGGGGTTAGCGATCTTTCTAAGACGCCCAAGAGGTGATTTAGCCGTGTGCTAAAGTTTGGGAACCACTGTTCCTGCTCTCCGAGACCAGAAGGTATAAACCAATTCATATAACTAACTGGCTTCTACAGGACAATCAAATGGTTATGCCATTGGCTTCCTGGAAATTCAGGCCCCAGTTAAAAGCATTCACATTCCTATTTCTAAATCTCTATGCTGGTCAAATATAATTATAGTCTTAATTTGACCCACTGGCCTTTAGTTTGCAACTTCGCTTTTAAAGGCATAGGTATTTAGCAACACAAATTCAGAAAACATTTGCAATTTTAAGACAGGTTTGCCAAATTTACAGGAAAGAAAATATTTTACTTGTATCTCATCACCCTGGCACACACCTTGGAAGCTTATCTCATACCTCAAAACTTTCAAAATTGTTGATGCCCAACTGGTAATTAAACTGGTTACATGGTCCAATGACCATAAAGAAATAGAGGAAATTACAGCTCGCACAGGTCAATGGCCATAGGCATGCGTGTGATGGGTCCATTCAGGACAGGTTATGTAGTTTTTAGAGGTCAGTGGAAAATGAAAAAAAAAATTATAAAAAAAAATGCATGCTCCATTGCCCAGTCAAATTTCACTTATAAAACACAAGGTCAAGGTAAAACGTATTAAGAATTTCAGGATGTTAGCAGAGTGGTACCTTTCTGAGCACGGAATTTTGTGTGACAGCTCAGATTACACACCTATGAAGCCAGCCCTGGGTCCAGGGATCTCTCTTTTGCCTCCTGTGGATACTACTTGCCTATACTGCCTGAAAGTGAACAGGTAAAATCTAGGAAAAGATTTGTAGGAAGAGCAACTAAGGCACAACCATTTTACACTATAGGATATATGATATAATTGGTTGAAACTTGAAAAAGATTCCAAAACTAGTAATGAGCATTAAACATATATAATCCACCTTAACATTTACTTCCAATAAGACTTTGTTCTTAATTATATCTAATGTAGACTACCTTAGGCTGAAAGTTTCCTGAGGACAAGAACTTTGCTACTCTTTTTTTTTTTTAAATATTTTATTTATTTATTCGACAGAGATAGAGATAGCCAGTGAGAGAGGGAACACAAGCAGGAGGAGTGGGAGAGGAAGAAGCAGGCTCA
>NW_023242300.1:0-1477 GCF_002007445.2 Ailuropoda melanoleuca
CAGGAGGCCCGGGTGCTTCTGAGGCCTGCGTCGCCAGGTAGCCCCTCGGCCTGCAGCGTTGCTTTAACTACGGATCCTGTGCGCTTTCCAGCCTCCCTCAGCCCCGGCCTCCGCGACTTCAGACGGAGTACGACCCGGGTGGGCCCACGTATATTTTTAACAACCCCTCGGCCACGCTTTGATTCTGGTATTAGACGTGATGGACTGGATTTAGGAAACGCTGTTCCGGACCAGGCCAGTTGTACCTTCTGATAGAATCTGGCAGGACTTGTGAGGCGAAAAGGAGAAAAAAGAGGGAAAGGCTTGCTGAGAGCTTTGGAGGCAGCAGTTATCAGTTGCTGAGACGCAAAAGCCTATTTTGACACCCTCTAACCACATAATCCGAGTTGGGACTTGGATTACAGTGAGCTGTAGTACTACTTCGACAGTAGTTAAATGCAGTTTGGCATTTTCTTTTATTGTCCAGGAATGCAGGTATCGTGTTCTCTTATTTAGAAGCAAGATTTCAAGGATTTCAAGTGTTTAATGCCACTTTTTACCTACTCGGCTTTCAAAAAGACACCCGCAAACACATCTTTAGGCATTTACAGTTTTATACTATTAATGAAACCGCAGCCACATCTAAATATGTTTTATTTTCCAGCGTTACAAAGTGATAATGACTTTTCTTTAATGTTCCTTTTGTTTTCAGCATTTGGCATCAACAGCATTTTATATCAGCGTGGCATATATCCATCTGAAGCCTTTACTAGAATGCAGAAATATGGACTCACCTTGCTTGTAACAACTGATCCTGAGCTCATAAAATACCTAAATAATGTGGTGGGACAACTGAAAGGTATTTCATTGTTGAAAACCATTCTGGGGTTTGCAAGCCTTGTAGGACCCATATTTTCTGGCATCTTGGTGGTTATTTTTCAGCTCTGTACAAAAAGGTGTAAAACACTACAATCTCAAATATAGTGATTCTTAATTGGAAGGAAGCAAATAATATATAAGTTGAAACAAAGTCCACTCTTCCCGTAGGTTGAATATTTTGATGTTAGGAGTCTGATATGGCTTCACAAAACTGTCTCCATCAACTTCCTTAGAAATGATTTNCGTAGGTTGAATATTTTGATGTTAGGAGTCTGATATGGCTTCACAAAACTGTCTCCATCAACTTCCTTAGAAATGATTTTTGTAGTTGGTGTAGCCAGATGGAACAAGTTGGAATTTTACATACTTACGGTGGTGGTCATTATGGAGAAAAATCCACTATATATTTTAACATGATACATTTTCTGTAGCTGCCTAGAGTTTAAAGCTGCCATTACTTTAAGATAAAGGAAAATAAAATTGGATCCAACCTGGGAACTAAAAAAAAAACTTTAAAAAAAAGAACTACTAAGTAACAGAATATCAAATAGAGAGAGGAGGTTAAGATGGCGGAGGAGTAGGGGACACCTTTTTCAGCCGGTCCCCTGAGTTGAGCTGG
>NW_023242301.1:0-1434 GCF_002007445.2 Ailuropoda melanoleuca
TTTAGGTCTTTAATCCATTTTGAGTTTATTTTGAGTGTGTGGTATAAGAAAGTGGCCCAGTTTTATTCTTTTGCATATAGCTGTCCAGTTTTCCAGTAACAGAAGAGACTGTCTTTTCCCCATTTATGTTCTTACCTCTTTTGTTACAGATTAATTGACTATGTTTGGTTTATTTCTGGGCTTTCTATTCTCTTCCAGTGATCTATGTGTCTATTTTTGTGCCATTACCACATTGTCTTGATTATTATATTAAGCTTGTTTTTTCTTAATGTTTCCATTCATTCAGTAAGTGTGTCTGTAATAAAAGAAAGTTGAGGTTTAGACATGTGATCATTTAATTATTCCTGGATATCTCTGCTTAATTCAATGACAGCTAATTTTCAAATTAGCAGAAATTAATTTAGTGTATACACAAACATACATACATACACACATATACACAACTTACAATAAGTTTGACCTTATTTCAAGAGCTTTACTAATTTTAACTTATTTAACCTTGAAAACAACTCTATGAGAAAATTAGTTATCATCATCTTTTCAGGTGAGGAAACAAAGACACAGAAAGTTTCAGCAAGTTGCCCAAGATCACCCAACAGTGAATGACAAATTCAAAACAAGGCCATGGGCTTCTAGAGTCTGTCAACATCCTCATTGACAAGCAAAGTCACATTTACTCCAGCCCTTCAGACATAAACAGACAGTTGACTATTTGTATGTACGCTCTTAGAGGCTGTAATAGAGACTTCCTAATGCTCTGGATGAATATCTTCTTCAGAAAATGTCTTCTATAAATCAGAGACATCTCACTGCCTTGAATAAACTAGTAACACTCCAGAGGCCGGGGAGAGGCTAACTTCAGAAGGTGTCCCAGGTGAATAGAGTGCACAGCTTTGTGGAATTGCATCTTTGCAAGGAGTCTTAAATAATTCTGGAAATCCTGTGAGCACCCTTCTCGGCCTACTTAACACCACTGAATTTCTCTGAATTATAACTTCTATGTCTGTTTGTTTATAATTGATATAGCTCAAACTTCAAAGCTGGGATTAATAAAAATTCAACATACAGAGTTTGCAAAGAAACAAATCCAAGTCAATCAATATGAATATTCAGATCTTAGAAATGTATGTCAGATGGTTAACTTTGGAATTATAAGGACCTCACTTAAACATAAGCAAATCTGAAGGAAAGTTAAGCGAATTAGGTGGTTGTTATCCTCTTTCAGAGGTTGTTATACTTTCTTCTTCTTCTTCTTTTTTTAGTCCTAAAGAAAACCTGGGGAGAGACCTGGGTTTGGACTATTGGTGAATAAACAATATTTGAGGCGAAGTAGAGCTGATTTCATGATTTATAAATCGAGTTAAAGTTGATTATGGATAGTGTTCACTTACTAACCAGAATGCTCACCAACTTGAGGAGGGAAGGTGTGGTTTT
>NW_023242302.1:0-1434 GCF_002007445.2 Ailuropoda melanoleuca
TTTATTTATTTATTTGACAGAGACAGCACAAGCAGGGGGAGCAGCAGAGGGAGAGGGAGAAGCAGACTCCCTGCTGAGCCCGACAACATGGAGCTCGATCCAGGGACCCTGGGACTCCAGGATCATGACCTGAGCCAAAGGCAAACGCTGAACTGACTGGGCCACCCAGGTGCCCCGTCTTGATTTTACAGACAGAGTAGACTGAGACTGAGAGAGACGGAGGAATCTGGCCCAGGCCACAGGGCAGCTACAGAAGAGCCAGGACGCGGACCGGATGGTGGACTCCAGAGTGGTGCTCGTAACCTGAAGTAGGATATCACTCATCCTAAATCCAAGCTACAGGCTTGAAATGTTACCCCTCATTTCATCCAAGCAGGCAGGAAAACGTCAGCGATGTCCCTCCCTTGTCCAACCTTCAGGCCACTGCTTATACAATGTCTCTAAGTTTTGAGCGCTATCAAGAGGCAGCATTTTAAAACATCAATGTTGCCAGAGGAAAAAAGCAGATACACCCCTTCTTCTGCTGACTCACATTTTAGAACACTTCTTGATCCACCAAAGTGAAACATGTATGATTTTATTTGATTAAAGTGTGTGAACTACTGGGGCACCTGGGTGGCTCAGTCGGTTAAGCATCTGCCTTCAGCTCAGGTCATGAGCCCAAGGTCCTGGGATCGAGCCTCGAGTTGGGCTCCCTGCTCAGTAGGGAGCCTGTTTCTCCCTCTCCCTCTGCCTGCAACTACCCCTGCTTGTGCTCTCTCCCTCTGTCAAATAAATAAATAAAATTAAAAAAAATAAAATATGTGAACTATTTATCAAAGGCAGTTCATACCTCCCTTGTGTGGTACTTGGGTAACGAATTCTTACTCAAATATTCATTTCAGAATTCCTACTTCTTTACCTTTCAAACACATAATTTGCTAAATACAGAGCTCCTTAGCAATATGGACCTTGTCTAAACTCAAACTAAGTCTCTGATCCCTTGATTCTCCCTGAGGGGAAAATGAGGATGCCTGGGGGTGATCTCATTGTATTACCTGCAAGGTGGGATCCGCTGGCTTGTGTTCACGTCACACTTTGGTACCAAAATGGTGCAAGCAAAGAACATGAGGTATTTGTAACAGTTGGTTTGAACAAGTGCAGGGAAAAGAGAGGACTCCCAGCTGATGGATGCTTCCTTTTGTGTCCTGTGGCCAAGGTAATTGGGATAATTCGTATGGTTGTAGGGTAAATTCATGCAGAGTTCCAACGTAATTGGTTCACAATGACCTAACAAGAAAACACACATATAGGTGTATATGTATGATTTTATATATATATATACATATATATATATATATATGTATATATATATATAGCGCAAATTTCATATGTAAGACAATTTCTTTAAAACTTACAAAATTGAAATCTATCTTACCTTCTTTTTAAAAAAAA
>NW_023242303.1:0-6222 GCF_002007445.2 Ailuropoda melanoleuca
CCCCAAATGCCTTCCTTGACTCAGCTCCCTAAGTGGCTGCCCTGTCTATTCACACTCTGGTGGAAGTCTGGGGTTTTATTCCTCCAGAGGTCTCTGAACTGCAGGATCCTAGGCAGGTGCATACCCTAACCTGAAACCTAACCTTAGCCCTAATCCTGGAGTTGAGGGCTATCCCCCTCAAAAAGAAGATGTGGTATATATTACTCAGCCATAAAAAATGAAATCTTGCTGTGTGCAATGACATGGATGGAGCTAAAGTGTTTTATGCTAAGCAAAATGAGTCAGTCAGAGAAAGACAAATACCATACGGTTTCATGCATATGTGGCATTTAAGAAATGAAACAAACAAGTACAGGGGGAAAAGAGAGAGAGGGGCAAACCAAGAAACAGACTCTTAACTATAGAGAACAAACACATGGTTACCAGAGGGGAGGTGGGGAGGGTGGATTAAATAGGTGATGGGGATTAAGGAGTATATGTGTTGTGATGAGCACTGGAATGTATGGAACCGTTGAATTACTGTATAGTATGCCTGAAACTAACAGTACACTGTATTTTAACTAACTGGAATTTAAATAAAAATTTAAATATGTGTGTGTAACTACAGAATTAAATACTTAAAGGACTTAATTTTAATACATGTAAAGTGTATGTGTCAAAAATTATGAATTGCAAAAACATTTATGAAATGAAAGAAATACCTTATTGCATTACAAAGTTTTCACTCTTCTTAAGTTTCAGAGCAATCATGTACTTCCTCAAACTCCACTCCAAACCAGCATCCTTCCCCAGAGGGTACATCTCATTGATCTTTCACTAACAGCTGTAAGGCTTGGGAAAGTCACTTAGCCTCTTTTTGCCTGTTTCTCCTCTGTATATGGATCTATGTGTTACCATGATTGCACAAGATGGTGCCTGCAAAGTGTGTTGTAGCTCGCAAGCAAGTGAATAAGCGTTGAATCTTTATGCTCTCAGATTGAGATGGTCATGGACTCCAGAACTCAGAGCACAAAATCGTTCATGGAGCAAATGAATTAATGTTTTGAGATCCAGATTGGAAAGACATGAATAAAACTCTGAAAGGGGAAAATGAGACAGCAAAGAGGACAGAGAAGGGCAGGACCAGTAAGGAATAAGAGAAAAAGAAAGAAATGGAGAATTTTATTAATAGCCTTTCACATCTAATTTATTTAAAATCAAAATTAAGAACACGCACAAGAGGATGATAAAAGACAAAAGTCTATGGTGATATGTGCACTCCTCATGATTGATGGGAACAGTAACAGAAGGATGCACTGCAAGATGGTAGGTGTTACCTCCCAGAGCGCATGACATTGGGAGAGCACAGATGAAGGGGGCCTTCACTCTGCTCAAATACATCTACTATTAATAGTTGAACTCTTATTAAGTTAGACTGCATGCATATATTATTTCTTCAGTAAATGAATGAATTAAAAAGTAGCCTTTCATTATCTTTCCATCACTTAGAGAAATGCCTCTAATACAGTTTACACTCAAACTGTAAATATTCAGGACCTGGCTCAAGGAAGGACTGTGAAGGCTGAGACCTAATATCCCTCTGAAATTCAAGAAAGCAAGATTCAAGTAGGCCCTTAAATCATGAGCATAGTTGCAACATGCCAAAGGTGAGCTAGTTGTCTACTGCCCATCTATATAACTCATCTCGCTTCTGGTGGGACTGGAACTGACATCTCAGTTCACTTTATCACATGGTAGATACAGAGCAAAAGAAAATTATACCTCTTAGTAAACAAAGTAATTAAACATATGAACTTACTTCTCTTACACTTTCACTTGCATTTAACTGGACTAACCTGGATCTAGCTTTGAAAAGCGTGGATTATTGCATGATGCCCTCCATGCCCAACTTTTCCTCAGGGAAAGTTGGAAGCGAAGGATCCCCAAGAGCATGACAGAGAAAGCCTTTCCAAATACTTGGCTCTATTTAAACCACAGAGATGGAAAGCCTCCAAGCTCAGAGGTACTCCTCACACTGTATACTTGGCACACTGAGGAGGACACAATCCTCCAATACCGCTCACGGCAAAAAATTAACAGCACTTCATTTCACATAAGGTAGAATCTAGAGCAAGGCCTCTCAGTAGGCAAGGAAGGAACCAGTTTCAGGGCTGATCTGTGCAAGGTGAGTACATCCCAGATAACTGATGTTTGAACTCACACTTTTAATGTCTTCCCCCTATTTTAAGACTAAATTCTCTCTTTTCCCCTGAAGCATGGTTTTCCATACCTGTCTGTATAGAGTTTAGAATTCTGAATGTGTTACTCAGTGAATGCCTTATGGAAAGATCATGGGTTTTCTCTCCCAACAAATCCCTGGGACTTCTGAATTCCTAACAGCATTTCACACACTAACAAAAGCATGGCCTATCTGCATTCTTAGAGGCTCCCAGATGTCCAGGTTGGGGGAGACTGGTTCTCAAAACACTTCCAACTTATCCTGATATTTTCTAATTCCTTCTGGATTTTACTTGTTTTACCTTTCCTCAAGGTAGCAAATGGAGTAGTGCTTCAGTAAAAAATTAATAGGCCAAAGTGCCTTAAATTTAAAATCAAACAATGAAACTGCATTGATTTTAATGTGAACCTGCATATTTCATTCCTATCGTTATTAGCCAGTTATAATTGTTCATGTCTCTGTTACCTTTTCATTGAAGAAAATGTCTTATTTCAGAAATATTATTTGTTTTCTTAGTCTTGTCAAAATCATGGTTTCTACCAGAAGCGATCTTCTACTAGGGAAGTTATATTAGAAACTTTGGAGTGAGACAGGCCTCCGTTTTTTAAGATTGATTGATTGATTGATTATTTATTTGTTTGTTTGAGAGAGAGCACTAGCAGGGTGAGTGGCAGGTGGATGGCGTGGGAGAAGAAGGCTTTCCCCTGAGCAGGGAGCCCAACTTGGGGCTCGATCCCAGGACCCATGATCATTACTTGAGCCAAAGGCAGATGGTTAACTAACTGAGCCACCCAGGCACCCCCAGACCTCAGTTTAAATTCAAGCTTTATTATTTATTTTACAACTTGGAAAATATGTAATTTCTGTAATGTGTGTATATAGCTTGTGATGTTTATGTTAAATATTCTTAGCAAAAAATAAATACATAATATAAATAAAATAATTAGAATCAGTAGTGAGATGATAGTCACAAGGATATCACATCCACATGTTTCTTTTGTTTAAAAACAAAAAAGTCGGGACACCTGGGTGGCACAGTCATTTCAGCATCTGCCTTCAGCTCAGGGCATGATCCCAGTGTTCTGGGATTGAGCCCCACATCAGGCTTCTCTGCTGGGAGCCTGCTTTTTCCTCTCCCACTCCCCTTGCTTGTGTTTCCTCTTTCTCTGGCTGTCTCTCGCTGTCAAATAAATAAATAAAATCTTTGAAATAAATAAATAAAAACCAAAAAAAAAACACAAAAAGTCTTTTTTTGAGGAAAAGAAAAACTTAGAAGGAGAAAGAGCAAAACCCAACAGAATGAAACATACAAAAAAGAGGAGTATGCAGTTCAAAGAGATAGAAAGGCATTTAATTCTTAAAAATGGGAAAACCACTTAATCTCACAATAAGAAATTAAAACTACATTCAAGGGGTGCCTGGGTGGCTCAGTCGGGTAAGGGCCAGACTCTCAGTTTTAGCCAGGTCCTGACCTCAGGGTCTTGAGATGGAGCCCGGCATCAGGCTCAGCACTCAACGCACAGTTAGCTTGGTGTTCTCTCTCCCTCTCCTCCCGCCCTCTCTGCCATGCTCATGCTTACACACGACTCTCTCTCTCTCAAATAAATAAATCTTTAAAAATATAAAATAAAACTACATTTAGTTGCCATTTCTCAACATCATATGACAATAACACTGCACTGGAGAGGCTGGAGAAGAAACAGGTAATTCATACACTGCTGGTGGAAATCTAAAATGCTTTAACCCCTATGGAAGGAATACAAACAGACAAATAAAAAGCAAAAAAGATAAATGCTTTTAAGGGGCTTAACATAGATTTGGTACATATTAAGAGCTACTTAGTCAACTCTATAATCTGAACTTCATAGCCTGAAAAAAAAAAGATACAAGAAAGAATTGAAAAAGAGAAGGACTTGGCCTTCTGGCTTAAGGATATAGTAAATGTATGTATTTTCACAGAGGTCAATAAGAGTATGTCAATACTTTAGGTACATATGAACTTAGACTTTATGTTTTTTCCAATGAAGTACAGTCAGAAGTAAAACTAGTTTGCACATATCTGTCATTTAATCCAATCTCAGGAAAGAAATCTCTGTTACTAAGGAGAACCAAGGACCAGTCAATATATTTTCAAAAATGATGTTACTCAGGCCAAGAAATACATGAGTTTATAGAAATATCCTTTCATGGGGAGATTCTAAATGCAGGGAAATACTGGATATTAGAAATCCATAGTCAACATACAGGTTCTCTTTTGGAAAACAAATATCTCTTCTCAAGTCATTTGATGAACAGTTTTTCCCAGAGTTTGTGAAATAATTTGGTTCAGTACAGTCTGCTAACACATATCCACTTAGCAATAGATTTGTCTCTGAGAAGTATGTTTTGTTTCAGAAAGGTAGCATTCAATTATTGCCCTGGGGAGATAGAACCTTGGAATATATTTTATCTTATTTTATTTTATTTATTTACCTTTTTAAAGATTTTATTTATTTATTTGACAGAGAGACAGCAGGAGAGGGTACTCATGCAGGGGGGAAATGGAGAGGGAGAAGCAGGCTACTCAGTGAGTAGGGAGCCAGACACAGGGCTTGATCCCAGGATGCTGGGGTTATGACCTGAGCCAAAGGCAGATGCTTAATGACTGAGCCACCCAGGCGCCCCTCTGAATATATTTTAAAGCTGTGCATTCTCCCTGCAGAAGAGGTATATTCAAGTTTAGGGGAAATTATGTCTGTAATACATTACTATTGACATTTTTAATCAGAATACTCATGTTTGATTCCCATAACAATTATACTTCTGATACGTAAGTTTTTTGACCTACCCTTCTGTACTTAGCTCCCCATCTTGACTATAAGACTGTGTCTACCTATAAATTCAAGAAATCTTTATTTTCAATTTTGAGCTAGTACAATGGTAAGATTTGAATTTTGCACATGAGTAGAACTTGCCTGCTCTCTAGCACCTGAGCTTTAATGAGGTTCTTCTTTCCATTCTANCTTCTTTCCATTCTAGTTCTTAGTTCATCTCTTTCTTTGGGCTGCATTAGAACATCATGTACTAAATGGAGGAAGCAAATCAGTCCGTGGTGTCTGAGTTCATTTTTCGTGGACTTTGTGATTCAAGGGAGCTCCAGACCTTCCTCTTACTGCCTTTTTCAATGCTCTACCTGCTGACTGTTGTGGGCAACGTCCTTGTCGTGCTCTTATTCATCACTGACCCTCATCTCCATTCCCCAATGTATTTCCTCTTAGCCAATCTCTCATTTGTGGACTTCTGCCTTTCCTCAGTCACTACCCCTAAACTGACCACAGACTTCCTAAAGGATAATAAGACCATCTCCTTTGGCGGCTGCATGACCCAGATCCTCTGTGTGCATTTTTTTGGAGGGGGTGAGATGGTGCTGCTTGTGACAATGGCCTATGATCATTATGTGGCCATCTGCAAACCACTCCATTACTCCAGCATCATGGACAGACAAAAGTGCATCTGGCTAGTTTTGATATCATGGGTCTTTGGCTTTGCACATGCCATGAGCCAACAAGCCATGATTTTTGATTTGCCCTTCTGTGGACACAGAAGAGTGGACAGTTTTTTTTCTGTGATATCCCTTTGGTGATCAAATTGGCCTGCATGGAAACACATATTCTGGGAATGTGGATAAATGGTGACAGCGGGGTTTTGGCAACAACTTGCTTCATTCTCTTACTAATCTCCTACATCTATATCCTAGTAACTGTTCGCCTGCACTCAAAGGATGGAGCGTCAAAGGCACTCTCTACCTGTACTTCCCACATCACAATGGTACTGCTATTCTTTGGACCCTGCATCTTCATCTATCTGTGTCCACTTAGCATCACTTGGGTGGACAAGTTTCTTGCAGTATTTTACACAGTAATCACACCTCTCCTGAATCCAGTCATTTATACATTGAGAAATAAAGAGATTAGGAATGCCATAAAGAGACTGATAAGTCAGCATATGGGATAATTTTTAGTTTT
>NW_023242304.1:0-1434 GCF_002007445.2 Ailuropoda melanoleuca
AGTTGCCAGCTCAAGATTATGTCTTTTCAAGGGTGGCCTGCATCCATGACTGATGGAGGTGGGCATACAGATTCTGTCTAGGCTGGACCACTGCAGGGCAATGCTGGTGGCCATATCAACTCTGGAATTTCTGTGGGTTTTTCCAAAGTTGTGAGGCCTGCATCACAGTTCGATTTCTGCCTCTGCTTAGTCCAGCTTCCTTCCCTTCCCGCAGGCATTGATCCAAAGGCCACTCCCTAGTAAACACTGAACTCTGTCTCAGAATGTGCAGGCTCAGACCACCCTGCAACACTGTGTGAACTTGGACTAATTCTTTAGTTTACTCAGTTTTCTCAACTGTAAAATGGCAGCAGGAACATGGACTTCCCTAGATAGTTGCTGGCCTTGGTGCTGATTCAGTGAACTAGCATGTCTGAAGAACCAGTTATCAAGCAGTGCTGGTACTTAACCCTTAATGAATGGTAGACAAGAACAGCAGCAGTGATGCATTTTGCTAAGTTTAAAGGACTTTTACAGAAACTAAGAGTAATGGGACATAAAAATATTTTGGGAAATATGTAATCAGAGTCCCAAATGGCCTATGGAGTTGAGTAGGACGAGAGTTGGACTGTACCTGAGCAAACCCCTCAGGATACAGGTCTGGCCTGGTTGACCGTCCCGTGGTGTGCCCACCCAGACTCAAGGCAGTGAGCTTCATCCTGCTGAGGTACTAGAAGCCCACCCTTCACTAACGAGTGGAGTTTGGAGTTTTGCTAATGCCTGAGGATCTGAGCGCCTGTGGCAACGTTGATGGAATGTCTGGTTTTGGAAACCCCTGAGATAGAGCTCATCCCTTGTCAAGAGCGAGAGGGAGAAGTACAAGAGGGGACATTTATAGGGTTACTTCGAGCAGGACATCTTGGACTTCTGTGCCATCCTTTCTCTGGAGTGTCTTGTTCTCTGGAGAAGCCTGCTCTTGTTCCCCAGCCAACCTTGGGGGTTGTGCTTTACCCCAGTCAGACCAGCCACATGGTATAGGGTGGATCTGGCCATCCCGTGTGTCAATTCTCTGGTCAGAGGGACATGTACAGCTGTGTGTCTTCATATCACTTGTACCACCCCCAGCTGAGATGCTGTATTGGTTTCCCATGGCAGCTGTTACAAATTACCACCAACTTGGGTATTGAAAACAACAGCACTTTGTAAACTGTGAAATGTATTCTCTCACAGAAGTCAAAACCAAGGTGTTGGCAGAGTTGGTTCCCTCTAGAGGCTCTGAGGGAGAATGCGTTCACGCCTTTCTCTAATTTCTGGTTGTTGCTAGCAGTTCTTGGCATTCTTTGGTGTGGGGCTGCAAAATTCCGCTCTATGTGTCCATCTTCAAATGACCTTCTTCCCTTTGTGTCTCTTCATCTCTTCCCCTTCTGTCTCTTACAGAGACACTGGTCATTGTCT
>NW_023242305.1:0-1434 GCF_002007445.2 Ailuropoda melanoleuca
AAGGACCATGGAATTACAACAGCTGTAACATGACCATCACTGTAGAGCACTAATTTTGGGGCACCAGGCCAGGAGCTTTGACCACATTATCTCTTTTACTCCTCATAGTCATCCTTTGCAGTAGGTGTTTTGATTGATGAGGGGACCTAGAATTATGGAGATAAATAAGCTAGAGCCAGCTCACACACCTAGTGGGCAAAAAAGAAAAACTTGAACTTAATCTGCTCACCTTCAAAAATTTTAATCACAAAATTTCGAGGCCAGCCAGTAAACATGATTTGGGGCTGGGAAGCCTGGGAATGAAAGTCATCATCCTTATGAAGCTGTCTTTTCTCTCTCTCATCTGGACAGGATCACAACCACAGCTGCATGTATGATGGATCTACGAAGATATCCTCTGGATGAACAGAATTGCACTCTGGAGATTGAAAGTTGTGAGTTACTTGGACAGGGGAATGAGAAAGAGGGATGTTTGCTTGACCCAATTAAATTCAACCTTGCACTGAGTAATTGGTACTGGGATACTTTTTGCTACACTACCCTGCCAACTTTTCAAGAGATTCACATCCGGTGACATCTTCTTTCACGTTGGTGGCTCAAGGGTAATTTCAATGCAGTTATATTTTTAAACCATTAGAGAAAGTCCAGTCTTTAGCTGGACAATTTATGAACTCATGCTTTTCTCTTTAGAGTAGAGTTTCCCCCAAGGCCTTCTAATACCCAAGCTGCATTAATAAGAGAGGAAAAACATTTTAATATGAAAAGACTTGTGAGATTGTTTTTGTTTCTATAGTCTGTGCACCTGAATGACTGTAAGTTGTTGGCTTTTAGAAAAACACTATGTTAGAGTCTTGTGCACATTTGTCTCTCTTCATGGGAAGAACAGGATGATAAATGGTATTAATGAGGCTTGTGCTTTGGGCCAAAGAGTTGATGTTTTTCGAGTCTAGTGACTGATTTTTGTTTGTCTTCTTGGGCTGTTTTTCATTGATTGCTTTCTTAACAATTAGAATATTTTAGTCACTAATATTTCATCTTATTGACTGTTTCACTGTTTCTCAGCCACCAACACACAGGCAGTTGAGCCCTTTTAATGTGAATACCAGGCCTAAACAATTTCCTGGTTTTCAGGGGCACAGAAGGGTGGCAGTAGGTAATTCAGAGCATTATAACACTGCTTAATGTAATATGAGAAATAGACAGATGTTTATTTAGATAATCTAAAATAGTTCTAGATCTAAACATCAAAATGGCAAAGGAAAATTCCAGGTGACCCTATAGTATTATTAAAGAATAAATGTATTCACCAGTGTCTGATTATTAAGCAATTATATTAATTTTCTAGTTTTACTATATATAGGCTTGGAAATAGAGATGTTTATGTAAAAATAGCTGTATATTTAGACATACATATTGATCTACTCCCACTAGAAC
>NW_023242306.1:0-1435 GCF_002007445.2 Ailuropoda melanoleuca
AAAGCGGTCCCCAAAGACAATGGAGCTGATGACATTGGACACTGTTCGGCTCAGGAAGAAGGTGGGATCGATGAAGGCACCTGGGGAACGGGATGGGGTTGGGGAGAGACAGGGATTTGGGGGAGCGTCAACTGGGCAGTCGTATGCCTGCCTGAGAATTGGAGGAGGGCACTGTAGTGAGGACCCAAACTTCCAGCACAAGACCCCTGAGCCTAGAGCCCGGATGCCTTCCCCCAATCCAGTCCCCTTCCCAGAGGAGAAAGCTCGCGTTTGCGTGCGTCCGTGTGGATGTACTCCTCCTCGCTCACTCCCGGCCCGCTCACCACGCGTGTCCCGGAGGGCCTCGATGAGGAAGCCCGCCTCCTCCTGGATGCGCTCCTCAATGCCGCGCTTGCCCACTCCAAAGTCCCGCAGCGTAGTGATGGAGAAGCGCCGGAGCTGCTTGGCGCGCTCCCCATTGCTGAACGCCACGCCTGGGGAGGGAGCATAGGGGTGTGGTGAGGCAGGGAGGGGCGGGGACAGAGGTGGGCAGAGGTGAGCCCAGAGTAGGAGAGGGAGGATGGGTTGGGGGCGGGGAGACAGGGAGAAACACAATTCAGGGTCAGAGAAATACTAAAAGAGATAGAGACCGGCTTGGAAGAAAAGAATCAGGGAAAAGGCAAGTCAGATGCCCAGAGAAACCGAGATACATAAACACAGAGAAAGAGGGGCTCCTGGGTGGCTCAGTCGTTGGGCGTCTGCCTTAGGCTCAGGGCGTGATCCAGGCGTTCTGGGATAGAGCTGGGCATCGGGGCTCTTCTGCTGGGAGCCTGCTTCTTCCTGTCCCACTCCCCCTGCTTGTGTTCCCTCTCTCTCGCTGGCTATCTCTATCACTGTCAGGTAAATAAATAAAATCTTAGGGAAAAAAAAAAAAAAACGAGAAAGAGGGAGGGAAGGGGAGGAGGAGTCTGACCTTTGTGGAGACCTGGAAAGTGACAATAAAAATCATGAAGGATCCTAACGCTGAGCTGGAGAAAGACGAAAATGTGGAGAGAACAGAGAGGGTCTGGAGAGAGGAGAAGATGTTTCCAGAGATGGAGGCATGGGTGTGAAACAGAAACAGGGTGAGATTCTCACACAGGGGAGGAAGAGGCAGACAGAGGGAGGCAGAGGCATGGGGAAGCTCAGAAGCTGAGAGGGAGGAAGAGGCAAGGACACCGGGATGGAGGACCGGGGTTCCAAGACAGAAATCCCAAGAGCTCCTCCCAGACCCAGAGGAAGAAGAGGCATCCCTGAGAGAGAACAAGGAGATGGGCCAAGAAGCAGGGGGAATAGAGACGCAGACACCCTGAGTCAAACTAGAGAAGACCAGGGAGAGGCCACAATAACCAGGGACAAGACAGAGGGAAGCAGGGGTAGAACTCGGCCACAGCCTTGGGCCGGCAAGTCAGGAGAA
>NW_023242307.1:0-1435 GCF_002007445.2 Ailuropoda melanoleuca
GTCCCCGTGCTTTAATAAACCACCATTTTGCACCAAAGATGCCTCAAGAATTCTTTCTTGGTCATTGGCTCCAGACTCAACCCCACTGAACCTCACCTATATTCCCCAACCTCATCAATTTTTATTGATAAAACTCTAGTGAAGATATGGTCACATATGTCTGCAGAATACACCTGAATTCTGAAGGGAGAAGGTGCTGGAAGCTATTCCTAAGTGCTCTGTCATTCAGGTGGCTCATGCTCATTAATGCGTGGCCATATTCAAATGAACTCCATTATTTTGCTAAGAAACAGGAAGGAAACACTTCTCATTTCTGTTTTATCAATATAAGCTTTGGCAACTTAAGTAAAACTCTAAAAGCACTTCAGTATATATTTTCCCTGGTGGTCTTGAAGTTATATATTAAGCAAACTATTCTTTACATTTTTCTCCACATTTCCTTGTTTATGTAAACCAGGTAAAATAGGATTTGACTATATTCTACCTCAATTCTAAACAGAATGTGTTCAAATGAATGAATAAATTTTTCAGGGTTCAGATTCTGAGAAAGAAAATTGGTTTGTTGACTTGATTGTAGAAGAATTACTTAGCAACATTTATTCAATCCATCTTTAATAGTTTAGTTAAAAGCATAGTTTTGAAACATATATATTTTATTCTGCTTACATCTCACGATTGGAACAAGAAACAGACTCTGCAGCAAACACAGATAATTCCAAACTAGGAATTGTTTGCTCTTTTCTGTGTTTACAAATGCTTTGTTGGCAAATGTTGAACTTTTTATCATAACATTCCTGAATAATGCAGTGGCAAGATCCTATTTGAACTGTTTATCTCTGTTAAACTTTGCATTTTTCTCCTCATCCATTACAACCAGAAAGCCAACTTCTTAGTACTCTCTTGCCATAGAATTTTCTTTAGGAAAACAGCAGAAACTACTTATACTTTGGGTTTGTTTTTTGTTTTACATTTTTTCCCCCTAAATTCACTGAAAAGAGTAAGCCATTGTCTCAGGAGAGGTTAACAGAAAGAAATGCTTTTAGAAATAGGACAAAAAGAAGATTTCCTCCTGGTATAGGCAGAGTACAGGATGCCTGGTGGTCTAAACTGGGTAGATATGTTCCCAAGTTCTACAACCCCTGGTCACAGGGAGCTTTCCAAAGCCTCAGAGAAGAGCGGCTTCATTGTGCTAATCCCAGGCCTTGAGCTCCCAGCTTTGTTCAAGTATCACCAAGAATGGCACAGAAATTTCAAAACTAATGAACATGGGGAGAAAAATGTGTTGAAACACTCTCAGTGCAAACATCATATCATCAAGTTAAAGGTAAAGTAAAAGATGGTTAAGTCTTAATTAATATATCATAGTTTAAATTTCTTAAGAAAACTTAATACTACAGATTTTGGCTATCTAACTTCAGTGAAGTATTATTTTTAT
>NW_023242308.1:0-1435 GCF_002007445.2 Ailuropoda melanoleuca
ATCTATCTATCTATCTATCTATCTATCATCTCTTCATAGAAGTCCCCTTGAGTCTGTTGTGAATACTAAGCTAAAATTCATAGGGGGAAATTATTTTATAATTTTATGAGGCTAATTAAAGAACTCTTGGAAGTTCAGCTCAGAGCTGAAAAATTTCCATAGCTCAACCAGAGTAAGAAGACATTTGAGTTCCAACCAAAATAATGAAGACACCTCACTGAACACCTGAGACACTTGGTAGAGACTGCAGAAGGATATTCCTTTAATGATTGGGTTAAACTAGCTCTAAAGAGTACCTTAGATTCACCCTAACAAAGCTAAAAAACAGGATTCAAAAGGCTGAAGCTAATCTACAAGTAAGCTAACTCCCTTCAAAACAATCTCCAACACTCTTTAAAGAAAAATGTAAAAATCTGGCATTCAAAACCTAGAATTCATAATGCTCAGCATCTAATAAAAAATTATTAGGCATGTGAAGAAGCAGGAAAAGGCAACACACAAACTTTAAGGCAAATGAATCAATAGAAAAAGATCAAGAAATGACAGAAACGATGGAATTCACAGATAAAAACTTTCAAGCACCTGTTTTAAATATGCTCAAGCATTTAAAGGAAAACGTGAGAATCATGAAGAGATAGATGGGAGTTATAAAAAGAATACAATTGGAACTTGCACACTAAAGAGTATGATATCTGAAATAAAAAATTAACTGAATGGATTAAGAGCAGATAGTTCATTATGGAAGAAAAGATCAATAAACTTGAAGACAGAATTAGAAATTAACGGAAACACTGAGAAGAAAAAAAATCCGAAAAAAATACAGCCTCAGTGATCTGTGGAATAGTATTAAGCAGACTTACATATATGTAATTGGAGTTCCAAACAGAGGGAGAAAGAGGAGGAAGAAAAAAATATTTGAAAAAAAAAGAAATATTTCCAAGTTAGATGAAAACTATAAACTCATAGATTCAAGAGGTTCAACAAGCCCCAGGCAAGATAAACACAAAACTACACCAAAGCACATCTCAATCAAATTGCTGAAAACAAGTGATAAAGAGAAAAGTCTTTAAAGCAGGTATGGAGTAAAGAATACATTACTTACAGAGGAATAAGCTTACGACTTCTCTTTAGAAACAATTCAAGCTAGAAAAAAGTGGATTTTACAGTGCTGAAAGAAAAAAATTTAGAATATGGAATTCTATATTCATTGAAAACGTCCTTTAATAACTTAAAATGAAATGAAGACTTTTTAAACAAAATTTGAAAAATTTGTCACTAGAAGAACTGCATTGCAAGAAATATGAGAGGAATTTCTTAATTCCTTCAATTTACTTTTTTTAAAAGATTTTATTTATTTATTTGATAGAGAGAGACAACCAGTGAGAGAGGGAACACAAGCAGGGGGAGTGGGAGAGGAAGAAGCAGGCTCCCAGCA
>NW_023242309.1:0-1435 GCF_002007445.2 Ailuropoda melanoleuca
CCCCCCCCCCCCCCCCATCAACCAAAAAAAAAAAAAAAACAAGAAATAAATTAAGCAAAGACAGTACTGGCTTAGAGAAGAAAATGTCATGGTAGTGATACCTAAAATTTCACCTCTCCAGTGGACTAAATGAACAATAGCAGCTCAAATAAGGAAAACTCTGCTGTCAGTAGGACAGGCTCTCTCTGGGCTGTCTGGACCCCAGAATGTTTTTTGATCAAGGGCACTATATCTAGTTCTCCAAATTTCATCAGGAGCATTGGCATTCCTTTTATCCTATTTTGTGATAAGAAAGACATGTATATAAATTCAGTGATTTTTAAGTGTGAAAATCATCACAACAGAGTGAGAACCTGAGACGGTTAGAAAAAGAATAACTATATGGCAAACTTATATCTTACAGTGTTTCAGCAAAAACTTACTGTAACTGTTACTAGAATATTCTTTTCCATTAAGACAGGTCACTCTGGACATCAAGATCTTCCAGGTGCCTGGGTGGCTCAGTTGGTTAGGTGACCATCTCTTGATTTCCATTCAGGTCATGATCTGGGTGTACCAGGATCAAGCCCCTCCCCGGGCTTGCTCTCTCTGTTGCTCTGTCTCTAAAATCAACAAATAGATCTTTAAAAAATAAAATAAAATAAAGATTTTCATTTAAGCTAGGTGATATATAAATTCCATTCATTAATTTGGCCATTTGGGAACCTTGTTCAGAGGAAATGGCTGGATAAGGCTTCTCATTGTGTGAGCCCCTCACACTGGCCTGACACAGCTGTACTAGCTCTGCGACCACCACTCAGTTACATTAGGAGGAAATGGTCAGAGAGATGCTGGGGGAGTTCAATGATGCCTTTCCACCACACAGTGGGCAGATGGTCCCTAAGGTAGGGGAGGGAGACATCCAGGTGCCTATTGGATCTGCCTACAGTGCGCAGTGTGAGGCAGGGGGGACGTTCACCCAGGAATGTCATTTTTGTCCACATAACCTGTCCTTTATTAGCTACCCATACCGAAAATCACCTCCCAGCATAAATTAATAATCTCTTCTGCATTAGCACATGTCAGCACTTGGTTTTCTCACAAGAAGCAACTTTAACCTACCAAAAACCCCACAGAGTTGAGAAATGTACCTCTAAACTGGAGGTAGGGTCCTGTTCCCTTGGTAGCTTTCAGAGGATTAAATCCCAGGTACAGGAGCCACTCACTAGACTTGCTGAAGGTTCTTCAAAGAGCCCCAGGAGCTTGGCTTTTATTTTAGAGTCAGATGAATTAAAAACATTCTTGAGTTTCTACTGAGAATTCAAATTCCCAGAATGATCATATGATATTATACCTATTTATCTTCTTCCTAAGATTGGGGAGGGAAATCCCTGAGTTTCCTCTGAGGGGAGAGCTAAGGTTGCGTCTGATGGTCCTTGGAGGAAAATTCTGGGAA
>NW_023242310.1:0-1435 GCF_002007445.2 Ailuropoda melanoleuca
AACACAGAGCAAAAAAGGAAATCTTTTTCCTAATAATGTTTGTCTGCTAACATGTCGACTAAGCTAGCATCTGCTTTGTTCAATGAATTTTAATATGGAACACCTTTGTCAGGCTACCTGTATTTTCTTCTCTGTTGTCAGCTTAGAATCTGCCCTTGTTCCCAGTCACCTCCATCCACCACCACCACCTTCCAGGGGCCCTTTGGTTCCTCTGAGCAGCACGGCAAGCCCTGAGCTGCTCTGCCTTCTCCTGACCTCTTAGACCAAATCCTTCTGCTAAAGTGAAGTATGGAATTAGCTCTATGTCCAGAGCAGTGCCTGGATGCAGTAAATGCTTATGGATATAAACAGTGAGCTGGGTAATTTAGAAAAGTTCTTTGAAGGTGAAAAGAGGTCTTTCGAATTTCCTGGTAAAAATTTAGGTGATGTCCAATTTTGGCCCCTTCACTATTTGGAGATGAGATTTATTTTCTAATTTTTGGAAACATAGACTAATTGGCTATTATTTGTATTCCTTCTGAAATTCAGCAGATATCCAGACGGTGTTTGTTGTACTGCAACCCTGTGCGTCTTAACACTGCCTATGTGGTGTGGAAAATTTCTGTCTCCTCAGGACTGAACAGGAGCAGCAGTGATTGAGGAGATGGGAAAAGGAAAGCAAAACGGAGCAGTACCGGAAAAGGAATAGATAAGAGCAGGCCCTAAACCAAGCAGCGACTGACTCAAACCCACTTGGGTGAAAGCCAGGTATCCAGCTATCCAAATAAAAGATGATAGGAATAGATGTATTATGTGTACCTGTCTGTGCATGCCTTAGCAGTGGTGGTATGGATCATTCCTATTTCGTTTTGAACCACAATGCTTGGAGATTTTCAAGTCTAGTTAATGGAAAACCAGGCCCCAAGTATTTTTGTTTTAAATATGTATCACTCACTCTGTACTGTGGCTTCAATCACAAAACTCATAATAAATTTAATTGAAAATAAGAAAGGTAAATTAAGGGTCATTTTTAATCATAACACCAAAAGAATAACAATGGGCAAGCACGACAAACCCAAGACAACACATAACACACCCACAGCAAAGGCTCCTTTTTGAAACGTACAGTAAGTCCAACAATCCACGTGGGGACTTGCACAGAAAAGGCTTTGCAAGCATGCCAAGTGTTGAATGGGCACCACACTTCTTAGCAGAATACTGAGTTAAGAGTTCTCGATAAGCCTTGAAATGCACTTATTTAGATTTTATCACCAAAACTTAGTAGTCTTAACAGTTCATATATAACCAGTGAAGTATCTTTCAGTCATAAATTTTAAAATGAGAGTATATTGAACTGTGTGTGTCACTGACAAGTAGAAAACAAAGAAAAAAACTTGCATGTTTGGACCAGTCTCTTAGCCATGGGGAGATTCCTGGCTTCCTACAGTCATTTCTC
>NW_023242311.1:0-1435 GCF_002007445.2 Ailuropoda melanoleuca
TCCTTCTCTCTCCCCCCTCCGCCCCCTCCCCACTAGGCACGAACCAGCCCCCCTCCGGTCTGTATTCTACCACCGGTGATTTCATCCACTTGTGGCTTCGGTTACTACCAAATATGACTGACTTCCAAATCTCCAGTCCAGATCACTTTTTTGAGCCCTAAACTAATATATACCATCATTCCCTTGATATTTCCGCGCCATGTCTGACAGACGCATCAACCCTGATATGTCCAAACAGGAGTCCACAACTTTTTCCTCGTGCCGATCTCTCCTTTCCTCCGTTAACAGTGACCTGCTTGTTGCTCAGGCCATAACCTGAGGGTCATTACTGGACCTTTCTATCCTGACTGCTAACAATACTAAGTCCAGATGATGCTGCCTCCGATGTATTTTCCGGAACTATTTCCCTTTTCCTACTCCACCGCTAACAACCTGGTCTGAACGACTATCACCTCCTGCCTGGACAAATGTAACAGTCTCCTTGCTAGTCTCCCAGCTCCATTCTTGCCTCCCTAAAATCCATTTTCCATCCAGCACCGGGAAGAGCTTGCTGAAATACATATATGAATATAGCATTCTTCTGCTTTAAACCTTCCGAAAGACTCCTTTGTCCTTAGAATCAAAATCAAACACCATATAGTAACCTGAAGTACAAGGCTCCCCTGCATGATCTGGCCCCTGCCAAGCACCCCAAGTTCCCATTCCTTTCTTTCTGTTTATATTCCAACCACCCCACCTTCCTTGGGTTCCTCCAAAGTCCTGATCACATTCCTGCTGAACTCATCCCACTCGCTCTCCTCGTTCCTCCACCTTTGCAGGCCTGGCTCCTCTTTGTCATCCGGGTCCCAGCTCAAATGTTTAAGGACCCTCAAGGAGACTCAGTCTAAAGTCACCTTTTCCCCACCCCTAAGTCATGTGACTCTATTTTCATCATGCTTATCACTGTCTGAAATTATATGGAAAATTTGTTTACTTGTTTATATGTTTCCGTTCGCTGACATATAGACCCACTGAATGCAGAAAGCTTGTCTGTTTTACTTCACCTTTGTGTCCTCAGTGACAACCATGCGGCATTAATAGGTGCTCAATAAAATGGGTCAAATGAAAATGACTCTCAGTAAATCCTGTTGCCCTGATGCAGGCCTAGAATGATGGAGAACTGGGTCAGCAGATCCAATACTGTCTATACCACGTATTAGATGTGTCTTTTAGCAAGTTATCTGACCCTCAATTTCTTCATCTGAAATATGTGGATAACAAAAGCATCTCCTGGAAGGGGTTGTACAGAGCTGCTGTATGGGTTAAATGAGAAGAAAGACCTAAACACTTGGCACTGTGCACTATGCACTTAGCATATAGTAGGTGCTTAATAAACTGTAGCTAGCTAGTATGTAGCTATATAAATTACACACACACACACACACACACACACACA
>NW_023242312.1:0-851 GCF_002007445.2 Ailuropoda melanoleuca
AGTCCTTTCTCTTTGCTTTTGGATAAGTCTTGCCAGTGGTCTGCCAATTTTATGGATTCTCTCAAAGAACCTGCTTCTACTCCTGTTGATCTGCTCTACTGTACTTCTGTTTTCTAATTCATTGATTTCTGCTATAATTTTGGCCAACTCCTTCCTTGTCAGTGGGTTAGGCCTGTCCCTCTGTTGCTGTTCCAGCGTCTTGAGGTGAGAATATAAAAACTGCATTTTAGATTTTTCTATTCTTTTGAGTGAGGCTTGGATGCCTATGTATTTCCCCCTTACGACTGCCTTTGCAGTATCCCATAGGTTTTGGACCATTGTGTTTTCATTCTCGTTGGTCTCCATAAATTGTTCAAATTGATTTTTGATTTCCTGGTTTATCGAGTCATTTCTAAGCAGGATGGTTATTATTCTCCAAGTGTTTGAGTTTCTTCCAAATTTTTCCTTGTGGTTGAGTTCCAATTTCAGAGCGTTATGGTCTGAGAATACGCAGGGAATAATTTCAGTCTTTTGGTATCAGTTGAGACCTGTTTTGTGACCCAGAACATGGTCTATTCTTGAGAATGTTCCATGGNATTCTTGAGAATGTTCCAGGGGCATTCAAATAGAATGAGTATTCTTTGGTTCTGGGGTGTAGTGTTCTATATATATCTATGAGGTCCAACTCATCGAGTATGGCATTCAAAGCCTTTGATTCTTTGCTTCGTTTTTGCCAGGATGTTCTGTCTATTTCTGATAGTGGGGTGTTGAGGTCCCCTACTATTACTGTGCTTTTATCTATATGTCTCTTTATTTTGGTTAAGAGTTGGCTTGTGTATCTTGCTGCTCCCCTGTTGGGGGCATATATATTA
>NW_023242312.1:1026-1254 GCF_002007445.2 Ailuropoda melanoleuca
CATCCCCTTACTCTAAGTCTGAATGCATCTTTGGGTTCAAAATGAGTCTCTTGTAGACAGCAGATGGATGGGTCGTGTCTTTTTATCCAATCTGCAACCCTGTGGCATTTTATGGGAGCGTTTAAACCATTTACACTGGCACTGAGAACTGAGAGAAAGAATTTTAATGATGCCATGTTGCCAGTAAAGTCTTTGTTTGTATCGGTTGTGACTTTCTGCTCTGTATCA
>NW_023242313.1:0-1435 GCF_002007445.2 Ailuropoda melanoleuca
TTTTTTTTTTTCCTGTTGGGTTGCCTTTCTCCTCCTGACTTGTAGGAATTTATTGTATATTTTGGGTATGAGTTCGGTGGATATATGTATAGCAGATAGCTTCTTCTACACGGTAGCCTGATTTCTGATTTCTTTGCTGGTGTCTTTTGATAATCAGAAGTTTTTGTTTTAATGTAGTCTAATTTTTGACTCTTTTCATGGTTTGTGCTTTTTGTAGACTGTTTGAGATAATTGTCTGGTCCACGGTCATGAAGGTAGTCTATGTACAGTGCTGTTCAACAGAAATTTATCTAAAAATACAGATGTTTATATCTGTACTATCCAATGCAATAGTCATTAAACACACGTGGCTCTTGAGCCCTGGAAATGTGGCTAGAGTGACTGAGGAATTGGATTTTAAATTTTATTAAATTTTAGTAAATTTAAATAGTCACATGTGGCTGTTAATTGTGCTATTGGGCAGCTGTGTTACCCAAATGCTTTACTATTTTACCTTTCAGATTATTTCTATGAGCCACTGGGACTGGTTTTTGTTTGTGGTTTGAGGTATAGGTCAAATTTCATTTTTTTCCATATGAATATCCAGTTGGTGGCACAGCACCATTTATCAAGAAGATTGTCCTTTCCACACTGCTCTGTCACCTTTGTTGCATGTTAAATTTCCACATATGAATAGGTCTGTTTCTGGATTCTCTGTTTATTCAGTTGTCTGTCTTTTTGTCAGTATCACACTATCTTTATTACTGTAGGTTTATAATAAGTCTTGATATCCAGTGGAGGAAATTGCTTTATTTCATTCTTCTTTTTCTTAGCTGTTCTTGACTCTTCATTTTCATTTAAATTTTATAAGCAGCTTATCAATTTCCACAAATTCATTCTGGGACTTTGGTATTAAATTAGATCTGAGATCAACTTGGAGTTAGTGGAAATTTTTACAATATTGACTCTTCCAATTTGAATAGGGTCTATCCCTCTTTTAATTTAGTTAATTTTTCCCTTTAATATCTTATACTTATAGGTCTGCCATATCTTTTATTGAATTTTCTTAGCTTCTTGCTTTGTCTATGGCCTCCAGTATGTTGTTGAATAAAAGTGGTGATATGAGTATCTCATTCCCAATTTAAAGGGAAATCTTTCAATACTTTAAGCATGAGATTCACATTAGGTTTTATTGTAGGTATTCTTTTTGTGATAAGGAAGTTTCCTCCTATTCCTAGTTTACTCAGTGTTTTTGAGATGTTGATTTTTTTAATTCAGTGCTTTATCTGCATCTTCTGAGATGATCAATGACTTCTCTTTTACTCTCTTAATATGGTAAATTACATTGATTTTTGAATGTTAAATTAATCTTACATTCTTGGGGAAAAAAATCCCATTTGGTTTTAATATACTTCCCCTGCACTATATTGCTGGATTTTGTTTGCCAATATTTTGC
>NW_023242314.1:0-1776 GCF_002007445.2 Ailuropoda melanoleuca
TTTTAAAAATTATTTCCTAAGTTATCTTTATTCTACATAATAAGCCAGAAAGTAGAGAACTTATCGTGGAGTATTTTTCACTTTCTCCTCAAGCCAGGAAACTAAAAGGTAAGTATACTTTAATATGCTTCCTGTGCTGTCTGTTCCTCTCGGTTAGGGCTGTGTTCTATAACCACCCTATTTACAAGTACAATTACAATGACAACCCCACCCCCAATGATCCTTAGCCATCTTAGCCTGCTTTATTTTTTAATCATACTTATCTAACTTATTGGATATTTTACTCACATTGTTCATTATCTGTGTCTCCCTACTTGAATGTAAACTCCATGAGGGTAGGGATTTTCTATTCTTTTCATCCCTAGGCCAAGTGTCCAGAAGAGTGGTTGCCCTATTTTTAGGTACTCACTATTTGTTAACTGAACGAATGGCAATTTCTTTGCTAGCTCCCATGGATGTCTGCTGGAACTAACTGCCTCTATTTATTCCTTTGTGCTCAGAATCTCTACTTTTGAATATTTTCTCACTTCATATATCATTTCAGGCCAGGTAGGCTGGACTGCCAACTGCTGGCAAATCTTTCACCACTTACCACCAGTCTGATAGTTCCTTCCAACAACTCCATCTGTCAAAGCATTTCATGGACAAGGCTGGAGAATTATTTCACGTCTTCTACCTTTCCATTTTTTTCAGCTGCTTTAAGGTTTCAACCACACCAATTTACCCAGGGCTCTGATCAAGCCATGGTCCCCGCACATGGTCAACTGGGGTTACAGTACTTTGTCATTACTATCAAGTTCAAAGGCCCATGGATTCTTACAATTACAACATGAATTCTCTTAAACCTGTGTCATGAGCCCTTTTTTTCATTTTACAGCTTACATTAATCTGGATCTTCTGGGATTTCCATCAGTTCCATTTCAAAATGTTTGAATTTAATCTGATCTCCTCTCTTTTATTTCAACACCGCGTATGTCTTATGTGAGTATCTGTTGCGAAGTGTACTCTTGGTATAAAGGGTATGCTCAGAAAAATAAGCTACATAAGACAAATCAAAAGCAAATACCAGTCCTGTAGGTCTTGACAGTCCAGTTCATCACCCTGATTCGTTCTCCAGGGAGCCAGTTCAGTGTCTTCTTATCTACCCTGGTACATCCTGGTGACCCAACTTCTTGAAAAGTCAACAGGAAAAACACGTGAAGGACGCACAGGAGTCCCAAGGCACTTTTTAAAGCGCAGTGGAAGAGAAAAAGACAGAGTAGGCAACCACAATCTTCCATCCCTCTTAAAATACTGAAGATGTGCCTAACACAGGGTCAGAGATTAAAAACAAAAAAAGAACAAGCCCTATAAAGTAGAGAGAAACTTTAAGGGAGATGTGTGTGTACATTTGGGGAGTAGTGGTCAAGTTCAGTAAGAAGGAGAAGGAACATTTGATTGCTCTGTGGCTAGTAGAGAAATATGATTAGTTTGCATTATCCAGAAGTGCTAGCAAGATATTATATTGTTTCAGGCACTTTTCCTGATTTTTCAAGTCATGACAGAAAGGAAAAAAATACTCCTATGACATTCTCTCCAGAAGGAACATAAGCTATGCTTGACCCAGTTTTCCTAGCAGAGCTAGGGTATTTTACAAGCAGCACTTGAAAGGCTCAGAATTACACAGCCTTGACCACAGTGTTGATCAAAGAGCAGCCCTCTGGTAAAACTGGACCAAACACAAGAATCTAAACAGAACCCTCCCACGGTTCAGGAGCCCTAGAGCAAAATTTTGCC
>NW_023242315.1:0-1436 GCF_002007445.2 Ailuropoda melanoleuca
TAACCATCACTTATTTCTCTCTCAAATACGTGTAATATGTATCATCTCCAATATTTAGTAGAATTGTTTAATTTGCTGGGAACAAGTTTATATAACAAATGCTTCAGCTAAACCTCTTGACAAACACGAACATACAGAAAAATATGAAACATCACTGGGATGTTGTACTACAAAGAATGGGAATGAAGTGAGATTTTTATCTTTTCTCCCTGCTTTAATCTGTAACATAAAGTGTGTGTGCGTGTGCGTGCGTGTGTGAAATGCACAATGATGGATGACTTTTGTGGTTGTTGTTTCAGAAGAGAGGTGTGAAAAGGAGTAAAGAACTGTCCTACATTTTTTTTTAAGCTGTGAACATTATTTCTTTACTTTTTTCCCAAAGAAACACAAAATCAATTAATTATATATGTCGTTATGAAAACCGTTTTCTCTCAGTATTTTCAACATTTATAAATGAGACTAAATGAACTATATAAAATACAAAAGAATGCTCCTTAGTAATAATAAGCAATATAAAACTGGTAATATAAGATGTCTGTACTTGTATCTAAATTTGTAGCATCAACATGATAAAAGACTGAAATTCTCTTTCCCTGCAGACTAGATATCTCTTATGCCGTCAAAGGAAAAAATAAATTTTAGAGCAAGTTATGCCACACCTTTTATAGTTGAATCATTTAAAAATTTTTAGATACAATTCACTTTTCCTATTTGATATTAAGGTAAAAGATCAGTGAATTTGATATCAGTAGAAAAACCCAGATGTAAGTGTTGATTTTATCCTGACCATTTAACTACATTTAATAGGGACCCTCAGCCTCTCTAAATTGTATTTTTGTGTCCTGACAGTACCATGCCAAATTATTATCCCGAATCACTTCATAGGGTTTTAATGAAGCTCTCTCACTGGAATACTATATGCCTTTATCTGCATCATATATAAACATATGACTTTATAGGTAAACATATATATGTTTGTTGTTTGTTTGACTACGTAGCCTTATATAATTTTAAAGTCATATTATTATTGGGGAATATAGTCTGTATCATTAAAATATAGTGGCATTTATTCTTGTCCATCCAGAATTTTTCCCACTTATTTACATGAAACAGGGTTAGTTCTTATAACACTAAACTAATTTCCCCTTTGATTTTCCATTATTGGTATTAGTCTGGGAATTTTACACAAATGTTAATGAAAACAGCTGATCCATGTTGTTAATGTATCTCTTGCCTACAATAGAGTTAACAAGACTGAGATTTTTTATAGTGTACTTTTAATTCCTTGTAATTCATTTTTATTTATGTTAAAGAAAATTGTATATATGATGTAAAGTAAAATTAAAAAGCACTATTAGTCGTATAGTAAAATATACAGCTGCTCAATTCTCCCAATTGTCCAAATTCAGGTCTCAAAAAATGACTTTCGATGCTCT
>NW_023242316.1:0-1436 GCF_002007445.2 Ailuropoda melanoleuca
AAGAAGCAGGCTCCCAGCAGAGGAGCCTGATGTGGGACTCAATCCCAGAATGCTGGGATCACGCCCTGAGCTGAAGGCAGCTGCTTAACGACTGAGCCACCCAGGAGCCCCATGATTGGCTAATTGTTACATTCTATCTCCACAAATATTTATTGGTGTAGCAGAGTGCAGATTATACATGCTACAAATAATACATTGTGAATTACTAAAGATAAAAGATATCTGTGGAAAAAATATGCACACTCACGACACTCCTAAAATGTTGTTTTCAGACCCAGAGCCCTTAAAATGGCAAATATTATTAGTTCACCTCAATAGTATTCATGTTACCTCAAAAGTCAATTAGCACTTTTTTTTCCTGATTGTTTTTTGAGTTTCCTATTATTTAACGGATTCAGTCTTATTTTGCCTGAATACTCAAAACCTTCTTCAAACATCAGACACATTTTAGTTCTTGGGATAAATGGAGGGTTCATGAGTATACACCTTATGTTGATAATTTTAAAACCAATATGTAGATTACACATATTTCCTTTTCTAAATCAAAAATACTGGAAAATACAATAAAAAGGAATGGTTTTAAAAAGCAACAAACAAACATACAATGAATTGAATCTGCTTCTGCTACTTTTGGTTTTCTAACCAAATTTACTCATATCCAAAATTTCCCAGCCATGTTTTTCTCTTATAACTTATTGAAACACCCAGAGATTACACTATAATCCTGAACTTGAAAGGAAATGTTGCGAGGCCAGTCCAGCTGAGAAATACAGCAGAGTTCACATTGTACTTCCCACTGACAGTACTTGAATCCCTGAGAAAACTTTTAAACGTATGTATGAGTGTTTATTCAAGGTTAAATGTCAAGTAAGGAAAGTAGTCAGCACTGAAATCACTCGGCTCATGTCTGACATTTCAGTAGTAAAAGATGATTATCCTTGACTTTAGATTACATATCTTGATTATAACTTTCATAATGTGACTGTTTTAAAAATTCTCCAAATTAGCAAGCCTTCTTAAACTAATCCAAAACTTGACAAGTAATCCATTGCCCTCATTCGAATGTTCTGATTATACTCAGCAAATCTCAAATCAGGACCTCAGTTCTAGTATGAGCTAAGTTTTCTAATAATTATGACTTAAAATTTTAACTATAATACAAGAGCTAAGTTAAAGAGACAAACAAAACATAGGTCTTATTAATTTTTAACTGAATTTTTTGTTGATCCCTCCCTATATCCACTCAGTCTTAAGAGTTCTGAGAAATGCATTTACTCCAATATAATCTAATGGGGGACCTAATTTCAGGTCCACAGTTTTGCTTTAAATATACCTTATAGAAGGGGCGCCTGGGTGGCTCGGTCATTAAGCGTCTGCCTTCGGCTCAGGGCGTGATCCCGGCGTTCTGGGATCAAGCCCCACATCAGGTTCCTCCG
>NW_023242317.1:0-1436 GCF_002007445.2 Ailuropoda melanoleuca
GCCTTTTAAGCCCTGCAAAGGCATTTTTTTAGAGAGAGGAAAAGATAACTCATATATGGGGTGAAATGTTAGCAAACAGTAAACTTGGCTGAAGGGTGTATGGAAATCCTTTGTTTTGTTTGCTTACCTCTTCTGTAAGTTTGATTTAATTTCTAAATAAAAAGTTACAATGAATAACAACAAAAAAATCAAGGCAGAGTCCTTCCTCCCTGAAGGGATAATAGAAACATCAAAGTAAAGACTTCCAAAAATGTAGATATCAAAATTTCCATAACAATTGATAGTCCTCTAAGAAATTCTTTAAAAGGTCTATCTTATCAATATGTTAATAAAGAAGCCAGGCAGAAAGCCAAAACATAGACATTATGTTATTAACATCCAGAAATGTCTATCTGCATAGCAATGCTGCTTAACATACGGATTTCCTGCTCCAGGTAGAAGCCAAATTTTAGGATGTCTAAGAATGACATGAGGATTTTTTTTTAAATAGATTTTTCTTTTTCTTTCTTTCTTTTTTTTAAGATTTTATTTATTGAGAGAGAGCACAAGCAGGGGAGCAGCAGAGAGAGAGGGAGAAGCAGGCTCCCCGCTGAGCAGGGAGCTCCATGGGGGTCTCCATCCCAGGACCCTGAGATCATGACCTGAGCTGAAGGCGGATGCTTAACCCACTGGGCCACCCAGGCGCCCCTAAAATAGATCTTTCTAGTTCAGTGATCCTCAACCTATTTTTCATTATCACTCCTTCCCCATCAACCTCTACCATAAAATTGTAATACCACAGACATTATGTCCCTCTGCTGAGGTGCTGTGGCTCTATGAAGGGCAACAAGCCATCGTTAAAGCTAACACTCTTCTCCCCAAAGAAAGACTTTTCACCTTGGGGGCCCATTTCTCCCCACTTCAGAATCAAGCCCTCGTCCCATCTCCGGATACACTGATTCAAGTGTTCCGGGATGGGGTCTAAAATCATGCATTTTAAACTCCGGAAGAGTCTCGTGCAGATGGCCACCTAAATTCATTTTGAGAAAAACTGCTAGGATTTTACAATCTCAGAAAATTACCTTTAAACATCTCACTTAAAGCAAGAGAATTAGTGCCAACGTTACGAACTCATGGCAGATGATACATTAATTTGCCATTGAGAATTTGACCTCTAATGCAGAATGAACCACAGTACCCTTCTGAACAAGACGAGGGAACGAGGGAACGGAAGGCAAGCTGAGCACAAAGCAGAGGTTGACCCCCCACACACCCCCAATAGGATATATGTGACATTCCTGGGCACTCCTGGCTGCCCTAAAGCTAAGGAAAGGAAAAACAAAGAGTGCACTTACACAATCCTACAAGACTCCAGTCTCCCTCAGCTTACAAATGTCTTAGCAATCTACAAGAACAAAGCATTTCTATCAATAACCTAGCTTCCAGAAGGAAATGTA
>NW_023242318.1:0-1436 GCF_002007445.2 Ailuropoda melanoleuca
AAAACCAGATCTCAGTGGGGTTAGGTCACTTGTCCAAAGTCACATGGAGCCTTATGGTGGAGCCAGGTTCTCACCGCCAGACCTGTCGGGCTCCCGGGTCCATTCTATCTATTACATCTTGTTCTAGGTTGTACTAAGGTAATAATCTGAAGGGGGAGAGTCCTGAAGGGTTTAAACCAAAACCTCTTAAGTCCCTTCCCAATCTCAGAGCTGATGATGCTGTGAGGTCTCCAGGGCCAAATGAAAAGCTTCAGAGTCCAAAGTTCAGCCCCTCCAGTTTTTTTCTGGGGAGTCAAGGGTCCCCTCCTACATCAGGCTGGGAAGCCTGGAACAGAGTTGTCAGAGCTGGGCTCTGCTGCCCTGAGCAAAGGGATCTTTTATTTGAAAACAAAACAAAACAAAACAAAACAACTGGGGATTGGCGAACAGATAACCAACCGACAGTGTCTGCCCCAGCAGGAGCTGAGAGGCGACCCTTGTCACCTCAGCACCCAGCACGGCCACTTAGTCTGGTGGTGCTGAAGAGCCTTGCCAGGGTCCACAGCAGGGAGGGCAGGGCCTGGTGTCGGCAGCAGGCAGCCGCTGCGGGAGCAGGCCAGAGCTGGAGCCGATGCTTCACGTGGCCCATTGGCCTTCTTGCGGAAGTGGGGGACGGAGTGTAGGTTTGGAATGAGGCAGTCATCAAGGAAGCTGAGCCCTGCTGTCTGCACTCTGGGGGCCCAGCACCCTGAGAGAAGCACTCAAGACTGGAGAAGGAAGCAGACACAGACATTTACAAGCTTCTGTTGCCTTTCAGGTCTCTCCCTCTGGATCTCTGGGCCCCCTCTCTGTCCCTCCTGTCCACAGCACCATGCCTGGAACAGGTGAGCTTTGCCATGGGGTTTCGGAATAACTCCAGAAGTCCTTTCAACAAGGGGATGGCAGAGGTGAACGGTAACTGCTTAAGTCGGCATTCCTTAAATGTCTTTCGAAGGTTATGAAAATCTGTGCTAGGAGAAGAAGGGTTTCGCCATACAGTATGTTTGGGAAATGCTGAAGAAGCCAAGTTGAAAGCAAGTGTTTGCTTTCTGTCTTAGCTGCCACACTTCTCAGCCCCGGAGTGCATTTAACATCCCTGAAGGCAGGGTTTTCCAAACCAGTTTACTACAGAACTCTATTTTTCAAAAAGTACTTAGAGCCTTTCAAAGAACCAAGAGGGTGACCATCTGTCTAGATATGCCCAGGGCAGTCCCAGTGTCTGTCTCTTGTCCTGACATAATGATCCACAGCACTGCTTCCCCCTCCTCCAAGTAGCTTGGCTTGCTTGGATGGTCAGGTGTCTGTCACCTTACTCATGGAACACTGTTTGGGGAATCTAAAAATGAGAATTCAAATCTGTCATTTTAGAGAAGACAAAAATGCATTTGAGGGAAGTGTAACAAGGTGCCACGGGCCAG
>NW_023242319.1:0-1436 GCF_002007445.2 Ailuropoda melanoleuca
TTTATTTATTTATTTGAGAGAGAAAGAGATTACAAGTGGGGAGAGGAACAGAGGGAGAGAGAGAGGGAGAGAATCTCAGCAGACTCCACACCAAGTGTGGAGCCTGACATGGGGCTCCATCCCATAACCTTGAGATCATGACATGAGCTGAAACCAAGAGTCGCACACTTAACTGACTGTGACACTCAGGTGCCCCTATCATATTAAATTTAAGATAGCTATTAGATAGCTAGGTCAAAATTTAGGGTAAGTTAAATCTAAATATTTAGAGGTTGGTGGTAGGGCTGGAATCAGACATTTGGGAGTTAACAGGGTAGAAACTATTTAAAGGCAAAATATTGCATAAGATTGACAAGAGAGGACATGTTAATAGAGAGAAGAAAATGACAAAGGCTAAGCTTAAAACATTCTAATGTATAGAAGACGACCTGGCTACTAAGATGTGGCAAGAATTGTGAAAAGCCTGAGATTTTGCCCTTCTTGAAAGCTAACAAGTTGGCTTGGTAAAGTTTCAGGAATCCTTACAGAAGACATGGAGCTCCAGGGTTGGAAGCAAAGGGCTTTATTACTCAAAACAGAGCAGGTAGCATGAGCATTGGCATGTTTACATAGCTCCCCTTGCTCCCAAGTTTCATGGTATGTGACGCAAAGAGGTCCAGGTGGATGCTTTGCATGCAGTGGCTTTGTGCCATAACTGAGGAACTGTGAACTTAGGAAACTCAAATCTTTCCAATAGATAGTAAGCCTCTTTCACTTCCACCCCAGAGAAATGCATTTTTTAAAAAATTGTACTGGGCAGTAAACAAACCTATACTTTGTACTGGGGAGAGACACCATCTATTTGCTACACAAAAATGCATGAAAAAGTAGTATGAAACGAAGACAGCCAGTGCCTCTGCTTGCAAGATGTGCTGAATATTTCCCAACAGGAAATAGATACTAGAAATAAATTAGAAGGAGTGTTAATTAGAAGTATCACTGAATGTAGTAGAAGAAAATTCCATTAAAATGAAGAGTGTGAAGATAAAAGAAGTCAACCATGTCAACCAATGTTATGATGACCTTTATCAGATTTATTTCAGTGTTGGGTTCAAAAGCTTGATTAAAGAGAATTGAAGAAAGAATTGAAAATGAGGAAGTGGAGACAGGGAGTGTAGACAATGAATACATGTAATGAGTATAGGGCATAGTTGGAAGCAGAGCTTCCTTGGTATCTAGAGGAAGTTTTTAAGTTACCTATGTATATTGATGGGGGTGATCTAGGTTAGAATGAGGAAATAATGCAGGAGATAATGGGGAAAATTGCAGGAACAAAAGCTTTGAGAAAAAATAAAAATGGTTAACATTGGTAAAGTACTTGCTATGCCCAGCTCTAATCTAGTTACTTTGCATGTACTAATTACTCCTCACTCACTTTGAGTGAGGTACTGTTACTG
>NW_023242320.1:0-1436 GCF_002007445.2 Ailuropoda melanoleuca
CATGAGAGACTATGGACTCTGAGAAACAAACTGAGGGCTTCAGAGGAGAGGGGGTGGGGGAATGGGATAGAAATGACCTTTTCCTAACAATAGCTATCCCCCTCAGGATCCTGGCAGGCTTATGCTATCCCTAACCCCCTCCCAACTTGAAACTATATAATCAATCACTCCTCACAACCCCAGTGCAGCTCTTTCTGCCCAGGGATCCTATCCCAGTGCATTAATAAAACCACCTTTTTTTGCACCAAAGACCTCTCAAGAATTCTTTCTTGGCTGTCGGCTTCAAGCACTAACATCTTTCCTACATCAATACAGGATCATGGTTATGCTTTAAAATAATCTTTGTCTTAGGTATTAATTTGGACATATTGACATAGAGAATAATTTAGTATCTGTAATTTGCCTGAAAATAATTGATGTTGGCTACTGGATTAAGAAAAAAAATAATTGATAACTGTTGAAGCTAGGTGATGGGAACATGGAAGGTTCATTGTTACCATGCTGTCTTCTTTTGTATCAGTTCAGAATTTTTCACGAGTTAAGAAAAACTAGCTCAAGGTAGGAAATTGGAAAATTATGGAAGAGTGTAAGTAAATAAAAATAATTTTGAAATCCACTGCCAGATTTCCTGGGTAAGAATCCCATCTCTGCCATTTACTAGCTGTCTAATGTTGAACAGGTTACTTATGTTCCCTAGTCTCAGTGTCCCCATTTATGAAATGAGAATGATACTGTATATTGCCAAATCCAGTCAATAGTAAGATGAACTACTATTATTTATTTTTTCTACCATGGAAGAAAAACCACTTCCAAATATATCGATGCACATCTTGAATTCAGAGCTGATAGAATATGAAAAGGTATGAATCTTAGAATTAACGAAATATAGTGGTGACTACCTCATTTTTTTGACAAGTAAATAAGTTTAATAACTGTCAGATGTGTGGTACATGGGTACTACTCACTAGATATGAGTTATCATCATTATCCTCATTGTCAATGATAGGGTTTGGGAATATAGGTGAAGTTCGGTGGGGTGAAGTCCGGAGCCGAAGGCCAGGAAAGAATTCTTGAGACAGCTCTGGTGCAAAAAGGTGGTTTTATTAAAGCACAGCGACAGGACCCATCGGCAGAAAAAGCTGCCCCAGGTTTGAGAGGTGTGGCTGATTATATACTTGGAGGAAGTATGGGAAAGGGAGGTTTCAAAATGATTTTTACATGTTAAAGAAGACTCACAGGACACTGGCAACCTTGCCATTGTCAAGTTAAGGTTGTTTGTCATCCTAGTAAGGCATCAACAGTAACAGAAGGGGGAATGAACCATGAGAGACTATAGACTCTAGGAAACAAACTGAGGGCTTGGGCGGGGAGGGGGAATGGGATAGGCTGGTGATGGGTATTAAGGAGGGCACGTATTGCATGGTGCACTGGGTGTT
>NW_023242321.1:0-1436 GCF_002007445.2 Ailuropoda melanoleuca
AGGTGTACGGCACCTGTTTATGGTCCATGCTGAATGGCGGCCGGAGCATTGGGCGGGTCTGCACCACCAGAGGCCGGCAAGGCCCAACACTCTCAGGAAGAGGCTGGAAAACAACTTCATCCGTGAGTGCTCATTGGTGTTGGCTGCATTCAGCCTGGATCAGAAAAATGAAATGAATTTAGGCATGAATCAGCAGCTTTTGATCAAAAGTGAAAACAGGGAGACCAAACATTGGGGACCTCACAAGCTTAGAAGAGGCAGTTGCTTTGAGACCCCAAGTTAAAGCGAGGAAGATTTTCAGTGCCCCTTCGTGAGCGAGGCCAGGCAGCAGAGCTCAAACAGAGGGTATGGCTGCCTTCACCTCCCAGCCTCCTTTGCGGTGGGGGGCGGTGATTTAGTTCCTTCAATGGCAGGTAGGCAGGGGGAGGCCGACACTCCCAGCCCCAGGCCACCATGCTTTCACCCCACCGTCTGCTGTTGGAATGTCACACTCAGTGCCGTCTGAGAAAGAGGACCTGGGTCCCTGAGTGTCTGTGTGGAGCACGGACCCACCCCCTTCAAGGTGACGTCCATTTAGTAGATGTTAACTCCAGGTTAAGCCACTACACCATCAACCAATACTAACATTAATACACAGAAATTCATAACAGACTAATGACTTGGATTTCTTGTACAAAGTATCTTGTCATAAAAGTGGATGACACGGAACATACGTTCACCCACGTGCTGCTGAACTACCCCTCTGCCCAGGAGACTGCTGAGAGCAGGAGGACAGCGTGGTCATGCCAGTCCTTTACAACTGCTGGGACTAGTTTCTGTTTTCTTCTTCATGCTCTTCTATACTTTCTAGATGTTTATTAATAAAGGTGCTTCACAGTGACTTCCACAATGACAACTTGTAGTCGGTGAAGAAAACACTACTTGTTATTTAGAATAAAAATGCACCATGCCGCACATACACGCTCTTCCTTTGGTCTTCACTCACTCAGCCACAGGTGACCCGAGGTCTCCTGCAAGTTAGGTTAAACCAATCAGCACAGCAAAAACTAGGAAACCACCAGGATGCAAGTCATTTTGTTTCTTCTCTTGCTTTTCATGCCTTGGTTTCTTCAGATCCTCATATTACCACTATTATATATTTTTTAAAGATTTTAGAGAGAGAGCACTCACACATGCACACGAGTGGAAGGGGGAGAGGGAGAGAAAATCTCAAGCAGACTCCCCGCTGAGTGTGGAGCCTGACGTGGGCCTCCAGCTCACAGCCCTGAGATCACGACCAGAGCCAAAGCCAAGAGTTGGCTGCTCAACTGACTGTGCCACCCAGGCGCCCCTTTAATATTTTATTTTTTTTCATGACAAGTGCACTTTTTTTAAAGATTTATTTATTTGACAGAGAGAGACAGCCAGCGAGAGAGGGAACACAAGCAGGGGGAGTG
>NW_023242322.1:0-1436 GCF_002007445.2 Ailuropoda melanoleuca
CTGTGGCCCCAATGTCATTGATCACTTCATGTGTGATTTGTACCCATTACTGGAGCTTGCCTGCACTGACACTCACATCTTTGGCCTTTTGGTGGTCGCCAACAGTGGGTCTATCTGCATCATAATCTTCTCTTTGTTGCTTGTCTCCTATGTTGTTGTCTTGCTCTCTCTGAGAACCCATAGTCCTGAAGGGCAGCGGAAAGCTCTCTCCACCTGCGGATCTCACATTGCTATTGTGGTTTTGTTCTTTATCCCCTGCATATTTGTGTATGCACGACCCCCATCTGCTTTCTCCTTTGACAAAATGGTGGCTATATTCTACACCATCCTAACTCCTTTGCTCAATCCTTTGATTTACACTTTCAGGAATAGGGAAATGAAAAATGCCATAAAGAAAGTGTGGAACAGACTAATGGTTTGTAGTGACAAATGAAACATTAAATTTTTAAAAAAATTGTGAAGAGTAAAAGTCAAATTTTCTAGAGAAAAGCCTTGTGTGTTTGGGCCTCTTTCATAGGAGCTAATGTAATGGAAAAACAAAACAAAACAAAAACAAACAAACAAAACCCCACAAAAACAAAAACCAAACATCAAAACTGAAAACAAAAACACAAAACTCAGTAATGTACAGTCATGAAAATATTTTCACACTTAGATCACTTGTCAACTTTGGTTTGGTAATCCAGTATCTTCATAGTAAATTAAAAAGAGTTGGAGATTATGTTTACTTAAAATCTAAGATTCAATAAAAAATTGTAAAGAGAAATTACCCATCAGAACTCTTGCCACTCATCCCCTGCTTTGGTAATTCTTTGTGGAGTAATGACAAAAATATCTTAGAGATTAGAAATAGAAACTCTCACTATTTCAAGTGAAAGAAGTTTATGCATTGGGCGCTGATCTCCATAATTGATGAAGACAACAGTCGGGACTCAAGTGTGGAAGAGATCAAGCATTCTCAGAACCTGAGTTGTAGGTGTCTCTGTCTCATATGACTATGTTCTGAAAAAGAGCAATCACACCTTGGATTTCATGACTCCAGTTACCCATCTACTCATATTTATTTTTAAAAATTTTCAAAAAATGTTATTACTTTCTGATAGCTGATATAATTTATTCAGTTTTCTTATTTTTAATTTTTTGGTCAGTCTCCTCTCATCGACTATAAGCTCTAGGTGAGGCAGGGAATTTTTTTTTCTCTTTTTGATTCATGATGTATCATAATCATTTAGAACAGCCTAATGTAGGAGTTCAGTAAATATCTGTTGAATAAGTGAATAAATGAGATATCTTCCCATATTCACATTTAAGTCTATCTTGAACATCAACACACTGACGTGTCAACTTTGGCAAAGGAATGTAGTTATTACTGATATTAGATCTTGGTAATGGTAAAATATATATATATATATATATATATATGCACATACACACAC
>NW_023242323.1:0-1437 GCF_002007445.2 Ailuropoda melanoleuca
AAAAAAAAAAAGAAGAAGATTTGAGGAACGGTATAAAATAGAGATTATATGATTTACAAGAAAAAGTTGCAGCTGAGCAGAAGCCAAAAGTCAAGATATAAAAGTTAAATAGGTAACAAAACTATGCTAGAAACAAATGTCAGCAAGAAAAGAAGGAGAAGGAAAAAAGTTTTACTTAAATTTAGAAAAAAAAATGCTGACTTCATTTCAAGATTATATCAACTTGAAATTTGCTGGCTGTGAATTATAAATACTGGAAGCCACATTTTTAAAGTTATAAATTATGTGAAGAAATGCTCCCTTCATTGCCTGAAGGTCTGAGACTATTGTTATCTCACATTTACCCTTCACCACTACGTTTTTTAAAACCTTCATTTAAAAAAAAAAAGCATTTAATTACAAAGGCTGAGTTATATTATTTTATACTGAAATATATCATACAGACTGAATTATACTTTCTTTAGTATCAAGGAAAACATCTTAATAATGTAATAATTATCATAATGGAAAATGTATAATTGACCTTATTCTTTACATGGAACACATAAAACTATTTATAGGAAAAGGGTTGAGAAATTAGAGGCAAGTAGAAATGAATAGAGCTAGTTTAATAAACTGTAATTATGAAACACAACTGAGTATTCACTCCTGTACTTATTTATTAAAGTTGTCATTAGAGTAAAGAGAACTATACACTTAACTAAAGTACTCAGCACTGAACAGGACACTAACATTAAATGTCCCACCATACAATAACATCTCTTTCTGAATTTCACGAAGCAAAGACATAATTTTTCTCATTAAATAAATGATTGAAATAAGAAATTGCTAAAGATGCCAAGCCTTATAACTTTAAATCAAAGAAATCATAAGTGAATATCATCTAAGATTCTATTTAATAATTTGTGATTCCTTTTTCTACAATGCACAGCTTGTGAATACAGCTGATAGATTTAACAAACAAATCGTGCTGTGTTCTATTTGGTGGAATAGGCAGATATCGAACCCTGTGATAAAGATAGGATGAGTAACGTCCTTGTCTTACAGCTATTAACGATTTCCCAAATATTTTCTCATTATCTGAAGAGTCCACCCACTTGAGAAACGTTTTACAACCCATTTCCAAAGATTAGAAATTATCAAAACTAACTGCTAACAATAAAGTCTAAATGACCAGCTTAGGGGACAGTTGAGCCTCTTGTCCTTTAAACACTTTTCCAAAAGCCCACTCAGTTGACATCTACATTCTTTCTACTGCCTGGAAGTGTATCACATTGTGCTCCTATCTGAAAGGAAAGTAATCGTAGTATTTTAACAGGGTGCACTGGCAACCGTCCCCTCCCCCCACCTAAAAAATTGGTTTCTTTTTTTTAATTTTTTTTAATTTTTTTTAATTTTATTATATTATGTTAATCACCATACAGTACATCCCCAGAT
>NW_023242324.1:0-169 GCF_002007445.2 Ailuropoda melanoleuca
GGCCTTTTCGTTCCATTGCCGCCAGCAGTTTTGACAGGATTCCCCAGGGAGCAAACATTTCGTTGGAAGCGTGTTTTGGATGAATTGTCTTTCTCAGTGCTGTGTTCGTCGTGTTTCATTCACGGTACCAAAACACCTTGATTCCTGTTCCACCTTCCAAAGGGCCGTC
>NW_023242324.1:616-787 GCF_002007445.2 Ailuropoda melanoleuca
CTGTTGGCCGAATTGTGTTTCTCAGTGCTGTATTCGACGTGTTTCACTCACGGTATAAAAGCACCTTGATTCCTGTTCCACCTTCTATAAGGCCGACAAAACTTCAAGGGCTTTCTCCTCACACTTTGTTTCTTAGTTCTCAGGGCTGGAACCTTCCCAGGCAGGTACACC
>NW_023242325.1:0-1156 GCF_002007445.2 Ailuropoda melanoleuca
GATGAAAGAAGGCCGCAGCGATCATTGCACACTTGCTGGCTTAGCATCTACTCTTTTTTTTACATTTATTTATATTATTTTAATATGTGAGTCACCATACAGTACCAGCATTAGCTTCTGATGTAGTGTCCCATAATTCATTGATTGTGTATAACACCCAGGGCTCCATGCAACACGTGCCCTCCTTAATACACTTCACCCGGCTAGCCCATCCCCCCACCCCCTTCTTCTCTAAAACCCTCAGTTTGTTTCCCTGAGTCCATAGTCTCTCATGGTTCCTCTCTCCCTCTGTTATCCATCCCCCTTCCTCTTTCCCTTCCTTCTCCTAATGATCTCCCTGCTACTCCTTATGTTCCACAAATAAGTGAAACCATATAATTGTCTTTCTCTGCTTGACTTACTTCACATAGCGTCTATTCTAACTAAGCTCAGAACGGTGATGGAACATATACATTTGTAAACCTTGCTTTGCCAGAACTTTTCGTAAGGAATCTTCTAGATTGAACTTGCAATCGTGTCTTGAGGCCAGAGGCCAAGCCAAATACTCACAACAGACTTGCCTTCAGTACCTGTAGATTTGGGTCAATTCTTCTTTTTGAGATCCCCAAACTATCCTGAGGTTCTGATACCTGCCGGGAAGTAACACTCTTTAAGCAAGGTTATCAGGCCAATATTTCCAAGGGGCTCCATCAAGTCAACCTTATATCCTTCAACTTGTCTGGTCATATCAGGGCCTATATGCATGTCTCTCGCTCTCCAATAAGACACTTCCTTCAATGCCTTGGTAAAATAACAAATAACTAAAGTTTCCAGGAGTGACCTGTTGCAAGGAAAACAGACTTGTGTTGAACTTAGGCAAATAATCAAAATTACCTTGAAAGAAAGAATGCTCACCAAGAGCTTCTGAATTCTGGAGGATTCAGGTACGGAGAAAAGTGAAATGTTTCCACTTGTTCACAAAAACATATTTTATCATATTTCCCTATATCATGGATATTTTAAGATAAAGTTTCCTTAAATCTGGAAGAACACATATTAAAGAACCAGCAACGTTTCAAACAAGAGTCATAAAAACTATAATCATTGTCCTCAATTCTTTCTGTCCCATAGTATTAATTCTTGTTCTGTTTGAATGCAACAAAACCGGCTCCATTAG
>NW_023242326.1:0-145 GCF_002007445.2 Ailuropoda melanoleuca
ATTTGTTTCTCGCGTATTGAGTTTGAGAAGTTCTTTGTAGATCTTGGATACCAGTCCTTTATCTGTAGTGTTGTTTGCAAATATATTCTCCCATTCCGTGGGCTGTCTGTTAGTTTTTTTGACTGTTTCCTTGGCTGTGCAGAAG
>NW_023242326.1:377-617 GCF_002007445.2 Ailuropoda melanoleuca
GTTTCATTCTTCTGCATGTAGCTGTCCAATTTTCCCAGCACCATTTATTGAAGAGACTGTCTTTTTTCCACTGGAAGTTTTTTCCTGCTTTATTTCTGGGTTCTCTATTCTGGGTTCTCTATTCATTTCTGGGTTCTGTATTCTGTTCCATTGGTCCATGTGTCTGTTCTCTATTTCTGGGTTCTCTATTCTGTTCCATTGGTCCATGTGTCTGTTTTTGTGCCAGTACCATGCTGTCTT
>NW_023242327.1:0-205 GCF_002007445.2 Ailuropoda melanoleuca
TCTTGATATTTCCCTGATTTGTGTGGTGTCTCAGAGACCACTTGTTGGCACGCTCGTCAGGCTTCCGCGACTTCTTTCCCGCATGGATCCCTGTTCATGAAGGCTGATGATAGTGCTAAGACTGGCTCCGAACGATTTTGTTTCTGACGGACTTGCCTTTGGCCTTTTCGTTCCATTGCCACAGCAGGTTTGATAGGATACTTCC
>NW_023242327.1:303-715 GCF_002007445.2 Ailuropoda melanoleuca
TTATTACCAATGAGAAGGGCGCTGAGTCCTCGAAAATCCTGAACCTTTTCATTCATGCTCCCTTACTCATGAGAATTGATGTTCGTTGGTATTTCCGTGGTTTGTGTGGGGTCTCCGAGACCTCTTTTTGGCACTCTCCTCACGCTTCAGCGGCCACTTTCCCTCATTTTTCCCTAGTCACGAAGGCTGATGATAGTGCTACGACTGGCTCTGCACGGTGTTGTTTCTGACGGACTTGCATTTGCCCTTTTCTTTCCATTGCCATAGCAGGTTTGCTAGAATACTTCCCAGGCCCATACAACCAATGTGGAATCAGTGTCTCCGGGAAAAGGCTGATGTTAGCTGGAGGTGTTTACCTGGACGCGCTGCTTGATTACCAAGAAGAAGGGTGCTGAGTCCTCGAAAAACCTGA
>NW_023242327.1:1042-1124 GCF_002007445.2 Ailuropoda melanoleuca
CTTTTCCTGGGCGCTCTGCTTGATTACCAAGAAAAAGGGCGCTGAGTCCTCAGAAATCCTGAACTTTTTCACTCATGCTCCC
>NW_023242328.1:0-1437 GCF_002007445.2 Ailuropoda melanoleuca
TAGTATCTAAGAAAGAAAACAGATTTCAAACTAAAACACCCCAAAGAGTTCATGTTACCCTAACAATAGATCTCCCCCTAAGTTTTGGGAAATAAACATATTTTCCTGCTTGTTTCTCTGGTAAGAGGACTTTCTCTTCTCACCAAAGCCCTACAGACTAGGGCTATCCAGTAGAATTTTCTGTGCTGATGCAAATATTCTATAATCTCATCTAATGTGGAGGCTTTTAGTCTCATGTCGCAATTGAGCAAGTATCATACTATACACACTGGATTTCAAAGACTGTACTGTAAAGAAGGTAAATAGTTCATTGACACTTTCTTTTTATAAATTGATTGCATGTTGAAATGACATTTGGCTAAATTTAATATACTATTAAAATTAGTTTTACCTATTTTATTTCCTTTTTACCTTTTCAATATGGCTACTAGAAAATTTAGAATTGCATATGTTGCTTGCATGGTATTTCTATTGGGCACCTTAGATCTAGATTATTTGTCCATGAAATGCCTATATGTTTATAATTATATATGTCCATGTGCATATGTATTTATCTTTCTATTGAAGGTCATTTTATTTTTAATAAAAATAGCATTATATAGTATATAATGATTTACAATTTCTTCTTATCATTTAACAGAGTAATTAGGACTTCCCCCCATATTGGTACATAACAATCAATATTTTCTTTAATTACTGCATAGCAATGCTTAAACTGATTTATGAGTTGCTCATTCACTTACACGTAGTACATAGGTGGATATCAAGTATAAGAAAAAAAGAAGGTCCAGTTCCAGAAAATACCACCCTTTAAGAGGTGGGCAGAAGTTAGCTCTGCAGAATGGTTTGAGAATAAAGGCACAAAGTGACAGAACCCACCCAGGACAGAGGCACTGATGAAAACCAAGAGATGGAAGTTCCAGGAAGGGCCAATGGGAAGACACCTTCTAGAAACTAGCCTCTAGTTGTGGAAGCTAAACAGGTGGCTGCTCGTCCAGGAAATGAAGAGAAGGACATCTGAATTAACATAGGTTGAGGATTAAATGGGAAGTGAGGCCATAGCGGCTAGGAATGTTGACTGAATTCTCTTTCTCGAATCTTATACAATCTTTATACAACCTCATGTTGTCATGGATCCTTTAGAAAATGAAATTCAAGCCAGAAGGTGTGATTAGAAAAGAAAAAAAAAAAGATAAAACTGACAACATAAATGTTTACATTTTTTTAGGTATTTAAAAATGCACTATAGGGGTGCCTGGGTGATGCAGTGGGTTAAGTGTCTGACTCTTGCTTTCGGCTCAGGTCATGATCTCATTGTTGTGAGATGGAGTCCTCCATTGGGCTCCGAGCCTAGGGAGCAGTCTACTAGTTCTCTCTCCCTCTCCCTCTGCCCCTCCCTGAGCTCGCTTTCTCTCTCTCTCTCTCTCTCTCTCTCTC
>NW_023242329.1:0-1437 GCF_002007445.2 Ailuropoda melanoleuca
AAAAAAAAAAGTAGAAAATTTAATATTTTGATGTTAGTTGGAAAAAACCTACTGTTACATGAGCAATTATTATTTCCCAGGGGTTGGAAAGTCTACTCTAACAATGTTTATTATATTCATGTCCTCAGAATGACAGAGTCATGAAATGTTACCAGGTAACATGCTGGGTTTTAGTCTTTGTGTTGCCACTTAGTTGTGTTCTTACAGTGCTGCTTCATCTTCGAGTTTTATGTTTCTTTATGGGAAACATAATAAACTGCATTGCTCATTACCTGTCATGTGATAATCATAAACAACAATTTTGCTTCCTTCTGAGTTTTACAGGTAAAGAAACTAGTCCAGGGAGGCAATGTACTTTTCCCAAAATTAGCCTGTCCATTTTAAGCTAAAAACTGACCCTGGGGAGTCTATGCCTAGCTTAGAACTTCTATTGTAATCCTTATTATACTACTATCTCTGGACAAGTAAGGTTGGTTCTCCATTTGAACATTTAGGATAATAATTTTTACCTCTCCAGGTTATTGTCTGGAACAGAGATATGAAGTATTTAAAACACCAATATCTGGCACAGTTTGTACTCAACAAAATGGCAGCTACTATTATTATAATCTAGGTTAATTTCCTTTATATTTTCACAGTACTATACCTACCACACTAGTCCACATAGAAAATTTGTCTTTTTCTGGTTTATATCTTGAAAAATGTAAAAGGATATGCAGTGGTGTACTCTATTCAGTCATTCATTTTATTATCTAATTTAACGGGTAAAAAGAATAAAAGAAGGGCACCAAAAAGGTAAAGAAGATGTCTAAGCTAAAGTCAAAGTTTATTTATTTCAAATCCTAGATATGAAGATCCAGATTCTGAAAATCTATGCTCTGAGGAATCTTCTTGATTTGTAAAACATTAACAATAATAGCTTAAAAAAGGAGCCAATCCTGACATGTGCAACAACATGGATGGACCTTGAGAGCATTACTCTAAGTTAAAAAAGTCAGAAAAAATAAAATCTGTATGATCTCACTTATATGTAGTATCTAAGAGAAAAAAAAACCTCACAGAAAAAGAGATCCAATTTGTGATTACCAGAAGCAGGGGTACAGGGAGGGGAAATTGAATGAAAGTGGTCAAAAGGAACAAACTTCCCATTATAAGATAAATATATACTAGGGATATAATGTACCATATGATAACTTCAGTTAACACTGCTGTGTGATATATATTGTGATATATATATATATATATATATATAGAAGTTGTTAAGAGAGTAAATCCTTAGAGTTCTCATCATAAGGAAATTTTTTTTTCTTTTTCCATTCAGTATCTATTTGAGATGATGACTCTTAACTAAACTTACTGTGATAATGATTTTACATTTGTAAGTCAAATCACAGTGCTGTTACACCTTAAACTTACATACTGCTCTATGTCAATTAC
>NW_023242330.1:0-1437 GCF_002007445.2 Ailuropoda melanoleuca
AAGAAAGAAAGAAAGAAAGAAAGAAAGAAAGAAAGAAAGAAAGAAAGAAGAAAGACAGACATGGGAATGGCTTCCATGGGATGGAGTGAATCAGGGAAGGCTTCTTGATAGAAAATTCCATGTGGTTCTTGAAAGCCGAATAAGAGCTCAGTGTATGGAGAAGGAGGAGGGGTTTCCAGGCCAAGGGGACAGCATGTGCCTAAAGCCTCAGCATTATCAAAACACACTGTGAATGGACCGAGCTAAATTCCTAGAAGGGGGAGGAGGCGTATGCTCGGAGGGGGTGGGGCAGGATGGGAGAGGTCAGCTGGGGCCCAGTTACCACAAAGAGCTCAGGCCCTACCCCACAGGCTATGGGGATCTACAGGTGGGTTTGAGGCAGGGCAGCGTCCTGGTCTGTGTTCAGCTGGGTTTGAGGAAGCCAGGCCTGGCCAAACCACAGCCCAGCGGGTTAATGAAAAGGCCCAAGCGCCAGGGACCAAAATGCCCTCCTTTTGGTGGCTTTACCTTCACACACCGGTGTTTGCGGCCTGCCAGTTATAGCATTCTGCCTTAAAAAGGAAATGCTCCTGAGGAAGAAGCCAATTATCTCTGCACCTTGGAGACAGCTGTATTTATCCCTCCTCCTTCCAAGCACCCGTCCACAGTGGGCACTGGGTGGCGCCCCCAGGGCATGAGCCGGGCCTGGCTGAGCCAGCCCCTGCTTTGTGCAACCCTTCTGGCCCCTTCCTCTTGGTGACCCACGCATCTTCTGGTTCTGGAAGGCACTAAATTGTGTGGCAAGGCTGGAAGGTAGCCAGTTGTCCAGGAGCCCCACCCTTCAGGCTCTGAGACTATCCTTGCCCTCCTCCCCCTCCTTCCAGAATGTTCTTCTCACATTTTCTGTCTGCTCTTCCCTTCCCATCATATCTGCTCCCAGACATGAATTATCCCTGACCACAAGAGTGCCTGGGACAGCCAGATGGCCTGTCTGCTCTGTCCCACCAAGGGGCCAGTTACTGGAAACATCAATGAACCGTGTTTCTCTCCCACACAGGGAACCTGCGCGCCAGCCAGGACATCAAGGAGGAGGAAGCAGGGATTCAGAAAGGGTCTTGGGACCCCTAAAATCCCACCACCCACCCCGGCTCCGGCCCACTGATGGGGGCTTTACTGTTCTATAGGCTCAATTTAAAAGAAAGACTTTACAAGGTAACTATTTTCTCACTTTAAAAAAAAATTACATAGGTGGTCTATGTTGATTAATTTTTAAATCAGCATATAGAAATAAGCAAAAGAGAGAGGGGGGTTATAACATAACGTACAATCTGAATATCCTGAAATAACTGACATTCATTCTGTTGACTTATATTCCTTTTTTTTTTTAAAGATCTTATTTATTTGACAGAGATAGAGACAGCCAGCGAGAGAGGGAACACAAGCAGGGGGAGTGGGAGA
>NW_023242331.1:0-1437 GCF_002007445.2 Ailuropoda melanoleuca
ATAATAAAAAAACATTAAAATAAAAAAATTATAAATATTGGCAAGGAAGAAGTGAAAATGTGATTATCTACAGAATACATGATTTTGCTCATAGAAAGCATGTTCAATCTACAAAAAAATCCTCCCAATAGCAAGCATGTTTAATAAGGTTGCAGGAGGGTATTAAGGAGGGCAGTTGTTATGACGAGCACTGGGTGTTGTGTGTAAGTGATGAATCACTGCATTCTAGTCCAGAAACCAATATTTCACTGTATGTTAACTAACAAAGTTTAAATTTAAAAAATAGGGTTGCAGGATAGAAGGTAAATAAAAAAAAGCAGCTGTCTCATACTAATATTAACCAGTTGGAACTGCAGTTCAGGAGGGCACATGATGGGATGAATCCTCGGTGGTACACGCACCTAATGAATCGTGGAACAGTACATCAAAAACTAATGATGTACTATACGTAGCCTAATTGAATTTAAATTAAAAAAATTAAAAATAATGCAGTTTATTTTTTTATGTTTAGCAGTTTATTAAAGGACATGATAAAGGATACAGGTGAACAGCCAGATAAAAGGTACGTAGGAGGAGGAGTTCTGGGACGGTCCCAAGCACGGAAGCTTCTGTTCCCGTGGAGTTCGGATGCATCACTCTCCCCGTGTGGAAGTGTTCGCAAACTTGGACGTTCTCCAAACACCCTACTTTTGGGATTTTATGGAGGCTTTATCACTTAGGCATGATTGATCATTAACTCCAAAAAATAATGCAGTCAATACAGTATCAAATAACTCCAAATATCTAAGAATAAATGTAGCAAAAGTGTACAATATTCCCACTCCAAAACTACAAAATATCACAAAGTGAACGTTTGGAAGACCTAAGTAAAAGACTAAAACAGAAAGACTAAAAAACCAAAAGGTTTTAACCCCAGTGTAGTTAACATCCTGTGTTCCATTAGTTTCAGGTGCACATATAGTGATTCAACAATTCCATATATGCACAGTGCTCATCAAGGTAAGTGTGTTCTTAATCTCCTTCACCTATTTTACCCATCCACCCAACCACCTCCCCTCTGGTAACTCTCTGTTCTCATATAGTTAGAGTCTGTGCTTCGGTTTGTCTCTTTTTAAAAACACTCAGTTTTTATATAATTTCTCCCCAAACTGATCTACAGGTTCATTTTGACCCCTATGAAAATTGCAGCAAACTTCTTAAAGTAATTTACAAATTGACTAAAAAATGTAGAAAAACAAAATATCTGGAATCACCAACACATTCCTGAAAAAGACCGGGTATGCTACCCTACTTCAGGACTTGCTATAAAGTTACAGTCATCAACAAAATATACAGCAATGCAGACTTTTGGATGGACTCTTTGCCTGTTTTGGGATCAAGGTAATGCTGGCCTCATAGAACGAGTTTGGAAGTTTTCCTTCTGTTTCTATTTTTTGA
>NW_023242332.1:0-1437 GCF_002007445.2 Ailuropoda melanoleuca
AAAAAAAAATGTGTGTATCTCACATACAAAGACTTGAGGTGATAGAATTTAGAGCATAGTAGTAACTAGCATAAAAGTATATACTGAATATTAGATAATCTCTTTCATAAAGCTTGTGTCTTGTTTCCAGTAAGCCTCTGGACATTGCTACCTTTCTGTTTCTCAGAATATGTGATGGTTAATTTTATGTGCCAACATGGCTGGTGCTGTTTTTCGGTCAAACACTAGTCCACATGTAGCTGTGATGGTATTTTGTAAATATGGTTAACATTTATACAAAATCTGTTGATTTTTTGGAGTGCCTGGATGGCTCAGTCGATTAAGCATCTGCCTTTGGCCAGGTCATGATCCCAGGGTTCTGGGATGGAGCCCTGTGTTAGGCTTTCTGCTCAGCAGGGATTTGGCTTTTCCCTCTTCTGTCCCTCCACCCTTGACAATTTTTAATTTAAATAATATTTTTACCTCTATGACAGATATTACATATAGCTTCCTATAAACATTTTTATAAAGCAACTAAGCCCAGTATTTTGTCCTGCCCTAGTCCTATTCCTTTTTTGTCACTTCTTCAAAACAAGATTGTTATAATTAAAAAGAAAAAATCCTATATTTTTTTAAAAAAGCATAGGTTTTGGAATTAGGGCTGAAAATGTAATTCTCTCATTTGAAATCTTGGTAGTATTCCTTAACCTCTATATACTTTTATCCTGCATTTGCCAAATGGGGATAATAATGCTTCATTTGCCAAATGAGGATAATAATGCTGGGTTTATAGAATTTTTCGGAGCATTAGGCAAATAACGTAAAGTACCTTGCCTGTTTTCTAACACTAAGTAAATACTTAACAGATTTCTGTTGTTTTAAGAAAAGATTGCAATATGGGGTGTGAGTTCTAGAAAAAAGATTTTTCTTCCCTGGGTACAATTTTTTTAATTATGAAAATTTTATACATAGGCAAAGTAAACAGAATAGTATAATGAAACACTGTATCCCTCACATAGCTTCCACAGTTACCAACATTCTGTCTTTCTTGTTTTATTTCTACCTCTCTGCACTTACTCTCCACCAAACACATGCTGGTGGTGATGGTGATGGTGGTGATGACAGATGGTGGTGATCTGAGTAAAATTTATATCCTTTGCAGTGCACAAATCGTAGCTGTACAATTTTGACACACGGACAAACCCATATGATCCATACCCCTGCTTTGATGTTGAACATTTCCCAGAGTTCTTTCCTGTCTCTTACTAACCAGTCTCTATTCTTTCCAGCCTCATAACTACTATTCTTTCTCTCACATTCTTTTTTAAAACTTGGACTACTTTGCCTGTTCTAGAATTTCCTGTATGAACGTTCATATACAAGTCGCTTTTTTGCCAACTTGACCATTCATATCTTTTTCTTTGTGGAATGCCTTCTCAAATTTTTTGCCTATTTTTT
>NW_023242333.1:0-1437 GCF_002007445.2 Ailuropoda melanoleuca
CCCAGAACGCCGGGATCACGCCCTGAGCCGAAGGCAGACGCTTAACGACTGTGCCACCCAGGCGCCCCAAAAGAATCCCACTTTAAGTATAAATCCATATATAAGTTAAAAGTAAATGAGTGGAAAATGATAATGCTATGGTCTGAAGGTGTCTCCTCCAAAATTTCTGATGTGAAATCCTAACCCCCAAAGACGATAGTATTAGGAAGTTGGCCTTTGGGAGGGGTTTAGGTCCTAGGACAGAGCCCTCATGAATGGGACTGGGGCCCTTAGAAAAGAGGCTCCAGACAGAGCCTTTGTCTTTCCGCTATGCGAGGACACGACCACAAATCTGTGACCTGGAAGAGGGCCTTCACTAGACCCCAACCAAGCTGGCCCCTGATCTCGGACCTCCAACCTCCATATCTGTGAGAAGTAAGTTTGTGTAGAAGCCACCCAGTCTGCGGTATTTTGTTCCTGCATCCCCAACACACTAAGACACATATACCCAGCAAACGTGAATCAAATGAGTAGCCGGAGGGTTAGCTAAATTAATATTACACAAAGAATACTAAAGAATGAGGATTATCACAAGGGAAAAGACAGGTTTACATGATAAGAGAGGTCTAGTCATCGAGAAGATGTAAAAATTATGAATGTGCATGCATTTTTAAAACACAAGAACTAAAAAATGATGAAACTAAAAAGAAAAACAGACAAATCAGTTGTAGTGAGAGGCTTCAGCGTTCTCCTGCCCACAACTGACAGCACAAGCGGACAATTCAATCAGACACTCTATGGAACACCGGCGCATCACTCTCCACAGACATGATCTGATACTTACAGAAGGACAGCGGAATACATACTCTTCTGAAGTGCACATACAATGTTCAGCAAGATAGACCATCTGCTGTGCCATAAAGTATATCTCAACTTCTAAAGGACTGAAATCATACAAACTAGGTTCTCTGACCACAAAGAATTAAAATAGAAATGGGTTGTAATGAGGTATCTGGAAAACCACAAAATACTTTGAAGTTAAATGACATTTCTCAATAATGCGGGGATCAAAGAAGAAACCGCAAGAAGTTGAAAAGGAAAACACAGTGTATCAAAATTTGTGAGGTGAATCTAAAACAATGCACTGAGGGAAATTTCTATCATTAAATACTTACATTAGAAAAGAAGAATTGTCTCAAATCAATTATCTGTCACCTTAAGAAATTAAAAAAGCAAAATCAATTTAAACCTAAGGCAAGTGGAAAACGTTTAATGGAGGTCTGAACAGAGATCAACTTAGAAATAATAAAATCGATACAAAGGAATCAATGAAACTAAGCATAATCCCCTCCAGTTCCATCCATGTCGATGCAAATGGTGGGTATTTGATGGAACTGGAGGGGATTATGCTAAGTGAAATAAATCAAGCAGAGAAAGACAATTATCATATGGTTTCAC
>NW_023242334.1:0-1437 GCF_002007445.2 Ailuropoda melanoleuca
GCTGTGAGCTGTGAGCATCTGGTATTCTCTGTAGCTGTGGGACGGGTGCCCTCAGCCAGGAAAGGGGATCTGAGCTGGGCACCAAACAGCCACCACAATACTCTGTTTTTCTCTGAGAGATGGCAGTAAAAATGTTGAATCATTTATAAGTGCTTTTGGCTGCTGGACTGTGTTTCTTTGGCTATGAGTGTACTAAAGGTTCCAGGACCCAGCTTCTATTCCCGTTACCGAATGGATGCATGTGTGAATGCTCTGCAGCGGGGAGGGCGTCCTGGGTGGGGAAGGGGAGGTGGGTGAAGCTGGTGTGGATGTGGGCATGGCCAAGGGATGAGCTCATTTCAGCAGCTGGTTCCTTTCCTGGGAGGTGGTGGGAGCAGGGGAGAGGAAAGCCCAGGTGGGTTAAATGTCTGTGATTCTGGCCAAAGAAGGAAAAGGCAGAGGGAGGAGGAAGAAGAAAGGAGGAGGGAGGGAGAGGGCTTTGCCCCCTGGGTAAGCAGGCATGTGGTGAGGGTCCCGGGAGGTGACCTGGCTCTTCCTAAACCGGGAAGCTGAAGGAATGGTAGGCACTTGAGGCCTGGGATATTTAGTCCTGAGCCCCAGAGCCCTGGGAACAGGTGGGCTTCTGGGTGGAACTCAGGAGAAAGCACCACCAACTAAGTGTGACGTGCGTCCCCGGGCTCAGGGAGTGAGGCACGGGGTTGGTTCCCTGACCACACCTTCCCTTTGGGATTTCAGGGTGACACCAGGGTCCATGCGTTCTCGCTCACATTCTGCTCCGGCTGCACACAGTGCCTGCATGTACCCCGTTAGAGTTTGAAATCCGAACTCAGTCTGTACCCAGCCTGTTCCAGCTGTGTCCCTTGAATGTGCAGAGCTCTTGTCCCTCTGAGCCTTGACGTCGGCTCTGCCTCGGCCAACCCTCACTCATCCTTCCAGTTTCTCCTCTCCCAGGGAGCCTTGCCTGACTTGGTAGCTGGAGTGGGAACCATGCCCCCATGTTCCCCCAGCACGCGGGTCTCGCTGCCCTGCGCCGTCCTCTCTGTGCACCTCCCCTACCTGGCTCGGCGTTTCCTGGGAGTGGGGACTGCATCTTTGTACCCCCAGCCCTTCGCCCGGTGCCTGGCGGATCCTGTGTGCTCAGTAAGGTTTCTTGAATGTATAAGTGAGAAATGTGTCATCTGTCATCAGATATTTATACCTTAGTGAGAAGAAAGCCCTGAGACGAGTTTTTATACTCACACTCCCTTATGACTGCACCGTGTTCATATCTGGGGCAATATAATCCTATGTCATGTAATCGTAAGATCATAATCCTCTTCAATAACATATTCCTTCTCTTACTTAATCGTAATACCAACTCTATGAGATAGGTACTATTACTGCTCCATTTTACAGATAGGAAAAGTGAGGCACGGGCCATTTAGGCAACGAAGAGTC
>NW_023242335.1:0-1437 GCF_002007445.2 Ailuropoda melanoleuca
GCCTCCACCGCCTTCCCCCCGCAACCTGAGCCGCCCCCGCCCCAGCCTCTACGCCTGCCTCGCCTGGCCTTGGTCTATTGTCCACGCCGCGGTGAGACGCGACCTCAGCATATCAATCAGAACGTGTCATCCCCGCCGCCCGCAAACCCTTCCCGCCGCTCCAAATAAACGTCCCGGCCCTTTCCAAGCCCCCGAGGCCCTGGGAGATGCGCCCCACTCCCTTCGGGCATACTTTGCCTTGATCGCGCGGTGCGAGGTGCTGCCACCCGCCCGCCTCGTGCCCCAGGACCCCTCTGTGGGCACCCCCACCCCCAGCACAGTCCTGAGCAGCCACATGCGGAAGGAAGTTCGGAGCAGGGCCTGCGGAGCCAGCAGGGGGCCCCTCGGTCTCCGAGCCTGCAAGCTGGCACCGCTCCATCCTGGTGGGGGCTGCCCCCTGCCGGCCGTCCCCAGCGAGGACCGTCGGGAAGGAACCTCCGCGGCCCTCCGTTGGACACGTGGGGGAGTGGGAAGTGAGCCACGGCGTCAGGGGTGCATTTACCCCCTGGGGATCCTGGCGCCTCCGGGCTGCTCCTCGCCTCGGGGAGTTCGCAGCGCTGCTCCTCTCCCCGGAGGCTCCCTCCCCGCCTCCCTCCTTCCAGCCCGTAGGTGGGCGGCACCGCGCGCTCTGCTCCTTCCTCGCGCTGCTAGACCTCAAGCTGCGAATTTCAAGGCGGCTGTGCTCAGAACCTCCAGAACGTGGTGAGGAAGCCCAGCGAGAGCAAGCCGAGTTATAGATTCCATTTCTAGAACACTTGGGAACTGGTAAAACTGTTGCGTTTCCGGAAGCTTAAGGGGATCGGAACAAAGCGACCACAGCGACCGCAGATGCGGGCGCGGTCTCCTCCAGGAGAAGGTGGGAGTGCTTCCCGGGGCTGGGGCCCCGCTGCTCCTTCCCTGGGCAGCTCCTCCTTGTCTTCCGTACTTTGCCGAAGGCACCGTGCGCTCCTCCGAAGCCTCCAGTGCGGCCTTTACCTCCGGGCCTGGGGTGGATGTCGCGGGTCCTACCAGCGCTCCCGCCAGGCGCCCTGCGGCCCAGCGATTTTAAACGGCTGCTAGATTCCGTCTGCCAATAGTAAAGTTAAGGGGTTCATATCCATATTCAGAACCTAGATTCCCTTGCAGTTGGCGTGTCTGTCCCGTTTTTGTGAGGTTTTATCAGTTTTCATACTCACATAAAGAGCCTGGAAGCTGTTCATTTTCTGACTGGAAAAATCAGTCGCACCAAATTGGGTCAATGGGGCGTGAGACTGGGTGTTTCAGGGGAAGAGGGGTCCTTCCCAGGTCCCGGCCACGCCAGTCCACATAAGGCCTGGAGAAGCGGCCACGTGCTCTTCCCCTGAGGGAGGCAAAGCCCACGGGGCGGAGGCCCGAGCGGCCCGAGAATGGCCGGCGCCC
>NW_023242336.1:0-1911 GCF_002007445.2 Ailuropoda melanoleuca
TCTTGGTCCCTCCATAGTGGAAAAGGATTGCTTGACAAAATCTGTTATATTTATCATCTTTATGAGTTTTTATGAGCACAATAGAAAAAGGTTAAAATTTTAGTTTATTGCATTGAAACTGAAAATAATATATTCTCAATAGATTTTCTTCGGCATGTTTTACTTTGTGTGTCTTGGTGATAAACTTTTCCATAGTGTTTTCTTACCCTCATTTTTCAGTAAAATAATGTCTGAAGCTGGAAGATAGCCTAAGTCACTATGTATTTTAGATAACAAAACTGAGACCCAATGAGAGCAAGTGACTGTTGCAAGACCATATAGCTAATTAGCATAGTTGAGGCTGGATCCCTTTAGTTCTGACAGCCTGACCAGAATGTTTTTATTCTTATTACATCATGTTGATGGCACTTCCTTTCTCTTTTTCCCCCCATTGGTCCGTTCCTTATTTTCTTCACTATCGGAAGGCTTAGACCCCAGGTATCCAGAATCTTTTTTCACCATGACTTCTCCCTTCTCAGATTTCTGTGATGACTGCATTAGTGAGAGGACCTTCACACTCTCCTATTCAGGGATGCTGAGCCCAGCACATTTAGGTCAAGAAGCAAGGATTTGCTGCTCACAGAGCCCTGTGGTGATGATGGTAGAGATGGTGCCTGTGGGACAGGGCTCGGAATGGGCACCTAAGGTTCATATTGAATCATAACATTAAAGGATAGAGGTGGGATGAATTACAGGTATTGATGACACAAGTAGTTGATTATACAATCACTAACCAGTTCCAGTCAGCCAAGTACCACTGATTCTGCCAACTTAAGTTGTTAATACGAGCAAAAGATAAAATCTCCATTATCTGCCCTCTCTCATGTCAAATAAAGGCAGAGTAACAGACTGACCCACTTCTACTTTATCTTATTAGCTGTATTTTATTTTACTTATTTTATTTTAAAATCTTTGAGCTATTCTCAAAGTGAAAAAATGCCCTCCAACACTTTCTCTTCTTAGCCCAGTGGGTATAGGAGGAGTCCCTATCCTTTTGGGGAACTTTTACATACTTGAAATTTTATTATCTGTGGTGGTTTGGGGTCTTATTGAGAGCCCTTGACGTGAGAGAATGAAGTGTGTCAGTGGCCTTACCAGGAATTCCCTTAAAATACTAGATGAAGAGCCAATGCTTTGGATATTATCTAAGTGAGGATGCAGGATTGCCATGATCACGTGGTTAAGTATTAATTGGCATACTGGTCATCAGATTCGACGAGTCTCGATAATGAGTAAAATCCCCTGCACCCTCCACCCCTTCTGCACCCATTAAATTGGTAGTCTGCCTTCTCTGTAGATCTCACAGATAATGCAGTAAATAAAATTCCTATTCTTTGCTTGGCTTACTGCAAATTTATTAGGCACACAAGAGAAGATTATAATAAGCTAGACCTCATCATTTCAGCCAGATTTCCCCTCAAGAACATCTCCAGTCTCAAGCTCTTCATCTCTTAATCATTTGAAATAAGGTTCTGAAGAAATGAAAGATTGAGACAGCTGAGACACTTTTCATTGTTCTGATTTCATTATGCTGTTGAGACCTGCCTAGATGTACAGTCTTTGACAATCAATTATTACTTTGGAAAGTGATTATTAAACAGTTCACTAAATTATGGCTTTTTATGCATGACTATCCTGTTGCTCTTTAGGGTTAAGTGAAAAAGCTTATTAAATATCCATTTACAGTGGAATCTTTGAAAGTGCTAAATGGAATGCATAATTCATACAGGCTGTCATCAGTACAATGCCAAATTCGTTTAGCCAGATATCAAGTAACAAGGAAATGGGGGTAAGTAGCAGTCCTAATAGAACTGATTCTGGGCAGCTAATGCGTGCAGATAATCAGAAAACCCCAAATAATAGTGACTTAGA
>NW_023242337.1:0-1438 GCF_002007445.2 Ailuropoda melanoleuca
AAAAAAAAAAAAGACGATTGACCCTTTCTGCCAAGGATTTTTAAAACTGTAGCCCTCTCATTATGGAATTATCATCTAATCTAAAACATTGAAATCCCAAGGGAAGATGCCACCATTTTCCCACAGAAAATGGTATCTTATTCCATTTACCCACAGTTTCAAGTGTAGGACCTAAACTTCCACAGAAGGTGAGATCATTCCCCCACAAGCTCCCATTTTCTAATCTTGAACACTTGCAGAACCCCTAGCTGTGCTTTTGCTCCAGGCTGCATTTTAAGCTGAAATGTATTACCTGCCTAGGAAAGTGCATTTTACGTAATAGCCAGCGTTTCTGAGTGCTTCTGCATGCAGGGCATGGTGGCAAGTACAATCTACGCAAATTAGCTCATGTAATCTTCACAGTAACCCTACGAGTTAAATACGATTATCACTTCCATTTTATATTTGGGGAAACAGAAGCAAAGTGGTTAAATAACTTGTCCAAAGTCACACAGTGACAAGTCAAATGGTCATAATTCAAACTCAGCCAGTCTGTCTCTGGTACCCCCAGGTAGCTTTGAGGATGATGACTTTGACCTACACCCGAAGAGTAGATCTGGGACCCAGCCAAAAACTGCTCCCTTGCTGACCAAGGATGTTGCTGGAGAAACTTCTCTACTGCGGTCTGGGAATAGAAGTAAAAGATCAAACTACCTAGTAAGAGGCTACCTTAACTCAAGGATTAGAACAAGAAGAGGCGTTAGTACTCTCCTGCCCCCCACCCCACCCCAGGCTTATTGAGATAGAATTGACAAATGTTGTGTAAGTTTAAGGTGTCCAGTGTGATGATTTGATATGTGTATATACTATACTGTAAGATGGTATCATCCATCACCTCATATAACCACCTCTTCTGTGAGTTTGTGTGAGAACATTTAAGATCTACTCTCAGGGCACCTGGATGGCTCAGTCAGTTGAGCATCTGTCTTTGGCTTAGGTCATGATCCTGGGGTCCTGGGATCGAGCCCCATGTCAGGCTTCCCACTCACTAGGCAGTCTGCTTCTCCCTTTCCCTCTGCCTACCCTTCCACCCCTACTTGTACTCTCTCTCTCAAATATATAAATAAAATCTTTTAAAAAAATCTACTCTCTAGATCTGGTGCTTTTAAAGGTGGAAACTTACTTCAATCAGACTGTAAACTCCTGGGGCGCCTGGGTGGCTTAGTTGGTTAAGCATCTACCTTTGGCTCAGGTCATGATCCCAGACCCTGGAATCAAGCCCCACGTCAGACTCCCTGCTCAGTGGGGCGCCTGCTTCTCCCTATTCTCCCTGCCTGTGCTCTCTGTCACTATCTCTGTCTCTCTCTCTAAAATAAATAAATAAAATATTTTTTTTAAAAGATTTTATTTATTTATTTGACACAGAGAGAGAGACAGCCAGCGAGAGAGGGAACACAAG
>NW_023242338.1:0-1438 GCF_002007445.2 Ailuropoda melanoleuca
TATATATATATAGGATCAAATGGGTTGATAAATAAGGCAGGGCACAAAATTACATTGGGCTGGGAGATCCCAAGACCATGCATAGCTACCACAATTTCAAGAAGTTTGTAGGAGAAACAGTTATACTCATGTAATGGTTTATTACAATAAAACGATGCAAATAAAAATTAGCAAAGAGCGAGATGCATGGGACAAATTCCAAGAGAAGCAAGGTGCAACCAGGTGTCCTACTCTAGTAGGGTCAGTCACACTGAAGCATTAACTTCTTCCAACAACCCTGTATGGCAACATGTTCTAGGTATTGCCAACCAGAAAAGTTCACATGTAGGCATATATCACATGCATGATTGGTTTCGGCTTCTCCCATTCCAATCCGTCAGAGTAAAAATAGGTGTTTACTCTAAGTCACGCTTTAGCATTAACTCTCAGATCAAATTGGTATCTTGCAGCCCAAGGCCTCAGGCCTTTGAAAAATATTGTATCAGGCACAATATTCAAGGGTTTAGAGCTGATAACCCAGGAGTCAGCCGCAGAGCAGTCCTGAAGAAGGCTGTTCTAGGCGACATGCAGGTTTTGAGCACCTCAGGTCTGATTAGTTAATCCTTTCCTGTACCATGCTTATTGCATTTCATGAAGGATGCTAAAATGGGATAGAAGAAATACTTGAGGAGATAATGATAGAGAATATTTTAAGTGATGGGCATATATTCATGGCTTCAGGGAGTTCAATACCCCTCAAGTAAGACAAAGACAAAGACAAGTAGGTTTAGAGATATGAAGGAAAAACCTCTGAAAACAAAGACAAAGAGACTCTTAAAAATGGATGGGGACGGGCATATTAAATCCAAAAATCAGTATTAAAAAAAGTATAACTAACATCTGATCTGAAGCAATGGAAGCTAGAGAAATGAATCACACTTTCAAAGAAATAAAAGGGGGAAAATATAAAATTATATAACATGGAAGAATGTCACTCAAAAATAAAAATAATGAAATATATTTTCCAAAGGAACAAAAGTTGAGGGGATTTATTTTCAACAGATCTATATTACAAGAAATGTAATGTATACTTCCATTTATACAAAATACAAAAACTGGGGCGCCTGGGTGGCTCAGTCAGTTAAGCGTCCCACTCTTGATTTCAGCTCTGGTCATGATCTCAGGGTCGTCAGATCAAGCCCAGTGTTGGGCTTTGTGCTGGGCATGGAGCCTGCTTAAGATTCTCTGTCTCTCCATCTCTCTCTGTGTATTTCCCCTTTCCCCACACTCTCAAAAAAATACAAAATACAAAACTGACACAAACAGCATACTTAAAGATACACAAGGGGATCATGTAAGTATAAATATATGCAGAAAGTTATTTTAATAAAAACAGGAAAAAATGAGGGGATCACAATTGGGAATGAAAACGAGAGTACTTGGGGATCCTGGAGTGCTG